>NC_084460.1:247017554-247320584 GCF_027409185.1 Cynocephalus volans
CAGCACACTGCAATTAATTTTTAAGAAACTACTAGTTATGAAATATTGGCATAGTATCAAGGAAGAATATACACAATTATCTGAAAAGGCTATTAAAATATTCCTTCCTTTTCTAACCACATATCTGTGTGGGGCTCAGTCTGTGTGAGGCTCAATCTATGTGAGGCTCGATCTGTTGAGGATTTTTTCTTCATGTACTTCAATCAAAACAACCTATTGCAACAGACTGAATTTAGAAACAGATATAAGAATCAAGCTGTTTTCTATTAGGCTGGACCATTAAGCCTTGAAAAATATACAAAACATGTCATTCTCAACTAAATTTCTTTGTTTTGTGTAAAATAAGTATTTTCATAAAAATATGTAATTTATGTTAACATGTACTAGATTTACTATTACTACTTTGACATGATTAAATAAATACTTTTATATTCTGTCTTAATTTCTAATATAGTGAATATCAATAGATATAACCTATGTAAACAGAAGCTCTTTGGAGTCTTCAATAATTTTCAAGAGTGTAAAGAGATCTTGAGACCAAAGAATTTAAGAACTGCTGTAGTAAATTAAAATACTACTTTTCAGGCATTTGCTAACTGTCTAGTCTCTGAAGAAATGGATAGGGTATTCCCAAGTTTAAAAAAGAAAAAAAATCATACCACGTATAAGAATTCCACAAAAATCATTTGGCTTCTTTTAGGAAGACTATAGGAAAAGAAGTTTATTAAGAAAAGAAGGCAAAGTGTATATAAGGAGTTCTCTATGCTTGGAAACTGAAAAGCTCCTAGGAAATTAGAATCTAAGAAGAGAAACGTATTTAGTGTACCAGATTTTTAGGATAATCAATAGAAATGGAAGGCTTCCTCCTTACCTTCCACTTCTAAGCATAACTGAAGCATAGAATGCAGACCAAGACAGAATTCGAGGTCTCTGCTCTTTCCTCCCAGGAAATTCCAGGGCAATAAGTACTACTCAGGTAAAAATCACAACTCAAGGGAAGTAATCTCATAAAACTATTACATAACTAGGCCTGAATAATGTCAAAGACAAAGTACAACCCCAAATCTGTCCAAAGTTAGTGCTTACAATATACTAATGCTGTAAAAATGATAATCATTATCAATTTACTAACACTTAAATTTAATAAGCTTATCAATTTATTAAATAAATTGATAACTATTATCATTTGTACAAAACTGTGACTGATGCTATCAGAAGGATATCAACATGCTTCAAGAAATAATAACGTACAGCACTTTACAATAAAGTATACCACTTAATTGAATATTAAACTAGGTGGCTCAGACTGTAAGTGGCAGAGAAATTAAATAAAGGCCACTAGTAATCTATGAATATTTCTTAAGAGCAGTGAAACTTAAGAAATGCATACTTTAAATAAAAGGAAAGAGAAAAGGAACAATGAGGTAAACTATTAAGAATGAAGTAATACCATGGACAAGTGCTAGAAAGAAAAATAATGCATGGTGAAACAGGGAAGAGAATGGACTTATAAGAGCAGGTGAAATTCAGTGATCTATAAATCTTTCCTTTCTATCAGTATTACATAACTACCTAAA
The DNA here is from genome assembly GCF_027409185.1 of Cynocephalus volans. Classification (NCBI taxonomy): domain Eukaryota; kingdom Metazoa; phylum Chordata; class Mammalia; order Dermoptera; family Cynocephalidae; genus Cynocephalus; species Cynocephalus volans. Next base: position 247,019,132 of record NC_084460.1, read on the forward strand.
TTGCTTCTAATTACCCCAAATAAATTATTTTATAAATTCTACATACCCTTCTTAATAGTTTTGTACTTCTCTTCGTTCTCCATGAAATTAGGATCCATCTTGAAAACATCTTTAAAAAATAAATTAAAAGTTAAGTGTTTATTTTCTATATTTACATTTGTTGGTGCCCCTCTTCCCAACCTCCAGCCCCCAGACTTACTTAGAACATCTTCGGGATTATAGTCATCCTCTAAAGGGAGCATATGAGTAAACTGATCATCTTCTTCCACTAAGTCAAGTCCTTCTAGGATAATAGGGTGGTCCTTGAATCCATCCTTCCGTACAGCAAACATCACTTCAATCATATACTGGACTCTTTTGTCAATTTCAGACTCATGCAAAATGTTTCTAAGGCGTTCAAATATAGCTAAAGTTAAACAGAAAAAAAAAAAGACAATAAAATAAGTAATAAAAATTGTAATACTCAAACCAAAGCTCAATATCAAATCAAGAATATAAACTAACCATTGATTCCTCTTGGTGACACTTGTGTTAATTTGAGGCCACATTCTTTGAGAAAACCAATAGCTACTTCAACACTATCATCTGTTGGTCTTTCCAGGAGCAAAGTGAGCATCTCTAAGCATAAAACTTCATGTGCCTTAAATAGAATGCAGACATATGGAAGACAGAAAATGATTTTACATATATTAACCTACTGTTGATAATTTTTAAAAATTAGTAAATCCATTTACAATGATTATATTGCACATATGATGGGGAAAGTTTAACGTACAAAGAAATACTCCAAATATGGGATACAATTTTTCGATCACTTTCTTTATGTATCTGTTAAGAATTTACAAATGATTGCTCCAAAAATCTTAATTTACTACGCTGAATACCATTTAAATAATCTCCAGAAGAAATTCTTTTTACACATTATGTACAGAAAATGCCATAGTTAAACTTAAAAAGTTAAAAAAATCATGTACTAATTTTTAATGAGTAATTATTTTCATAATCACTATATGAGGAACAGTAACAATGATTCTTTTTATAATACCCTTCGCCATGACTACAACTCTTTATATATCCATTTCCCAATTTATTTTATCAGCAACTCTGTTAGATAGCAAATAGCCCTTAAGTTACATGAATACTAATTTAATTACAAAATATCTTAACAGTTTCTGGCTGGCACACAATAAGTTTTGAATAGTTCTTTTTTTAATTAAATCAAATTATTTACACAAGCCATGTTCAAAAATTAATACTTATTAACAATGCTGGGTAGAGGAGATAGGATTCTACTGAGAAGTTTTGCTGTCAGAAGGAAATGAAGCATGCTTCAAACACCATATGTGTTCCTTTCTAAAGCCAGGCACTTATTTGAAATGTGGAGGGAAGACATCCAAATCTCAGCTCAGGGGAATATCCTCTTCACATTGTGCACAATATTAAAAATATAAACTGTTTTTTTTGGGGGGGGAGATGGAGGGGCATCAAATAGTCTTACATCAGTGACAAGAAAATATTAACCTGTACCACAGTTGGGGAGATGCAAATTTGTATTGCTATTTTATCTATTTATCTATTTTGTGGCAATGCCCAAAAATCTCCAGTAAAGGTGTAAGATACACTAAAAAATGGAAACATATCTCTGCTGTTATGACGTGAAAATTAAGTTTCCATGGTCTTAAGTGGCAAGCTATCATTCTAATAACATGACAACTAACCAGGTTAAGATCAAAAGGTTTCTGAATGAACACTGGAAAAAATTTCATGTAGGTAAGAATTAAAGTATTATTTAATGTTAGCGAAATAAGATTATGTGATTTCGAAATTCTTCCTCTTATACATAAATATTAAAGATGATAATATATGTCTGAAGGAAACCTTTGGGTATGAACAAGAACAATTTTATTATTTTCAAGGTTAAACAGCAGCTAAATCAAAACCATCAAATCGTGGATAAATAAAAAACACAAAAACTAAACAATAAAATGATAAACTCATTTGCATTTAAAACAGATTAAAACTATTTAATGTACTATATTTTATAAACTAATTCTAAAAACATATGACTACATCTATGTAGTTGGAGAGAATAGTTTTTTATAGAACATCAGATATTTAGTAGGTTCTCATGAACACCATGTACAGGACAAAGAATGGAGGAGATACCAACTTTATTGTTTATAAAATGATTCATTACATTCTTTGAAGGAATAATTTATATTCAAGTAGCCATGTACAGTACTTAGATCAATTTGATAAAATATTTAAAAGTGTTCTGATTCCTCTTTATATTAAAGAACATTAAATGCATTTATTATAGTTTTAAAACTAAAATATAAGATACTTACCCCACGGACTGAAAATCAAAACAAAAACAGAGATGAGATCAATGAAGGGGCATCAAGCCTCTGGTCTAATGCCACTGAATGGGACCAAGTTTTGAAGATAATTACTTACCACATTTTGGTTAATAAGATGTGCCACAAATTTCGAGGCAGTCAGACATAGTTGCTAAAAAGTGAAAGTCGAGACAAAGTTAATTTATAAACTGAAACCAATTCTCATTTATCTATAGAATCTATAGCCTACTAAATACTCAATTTAAAATATGTAACACCCAAGGATAATTTTTATATTATAAAAAAGTTATAAGATGAAAATAATACATTTGAAAGAGTGCCAATTCTGGCTAACTAGTTATAATTCTATAGTTATAGCCAACATTTTTGTGGCTCATCACTAATGACCATGGATATTTAATAGAACAAAATAAATTCTTATAAAGTACAGTTTTTATAAAGCATTCCTATGTAGAAATCAACATTGCTTACTTTTTTTGATACTGGTTTATTAGTCTGTCCTTAATTGTCAGTCTTCTTATAAGCCATTCATACATACCTTATCATTTCTTCGATAGCCTTTTCGAAAATTAAGAATTAACCTCTTGAGGATTAATTCTCCGATTTGTGGAAATTTTGAGTTGATAATTGCCACTAATGCTGCATAAACGTGGGTAAAGATTGGAGAAGCACTCTGTGCTTGCAAAACAGATCTGGACAGCAGTCCTCTGTTTAAAACAATTAAAAAAAAGAGTCAACAATTATCACCAATTGAATTAGGGAAAAAAAAAATTTAATCCAGTAATATTACTCCTCTGTAAATAATAATAGTCGAATCAGGACTAAATTTTTACCACTTTCTAGGAAAAGAGTTTGTCTTACTAATAAATAATAACTGCTTTTGAGAAAACTAAACTTGAATTTGTGCTTTTGTAAAACAGAATGAAATTTTACTACAATTTTTTCTTCAAATTTTTTTCTCTCAAAATATAATTCCTCTTTTCCTGCTTCTATTTGTAATATCTAATCATGAATGTGAGGTTTTTAAAATTCATATAATTTATTTAACATTTTCAAAAAAAAGTAAAGAAAAAAAACCTGCTTCAAAAGTACAAAATTTAGACAACATAGTTTATATCATTTATATAAAATTAATTATGTTATTAAAGATAAATTTGGTTTGTTTCCTTCTTTAGGTCTAATTTTGGTGGAATAAAAATGAAGACTTGGAATATTCCTATGAAAGTTAAAGACACAATGAAAGCATTGCAAGATTAATACTAAAAGAATGACAGGAAAATATATATTCCAGAGGTTTTTTTTGAGATGATAAACCAGAATCATATGAAATCAAATAAGAAAACAGCCCTCAGATTTTAAAATAATAAGTAGAATATAGGACATTTCTATTTCCTGAACATTTTAAATATCACAAATTGCTTAAAACCACACAAAAAAATGGTGATTTCTTTCTGCATTTCTAAAATTTATTGCTCATCTTTCCCATTTCTCTCACATTCTCTCTTTGATTTCATCAGAAATTAAACTGGAATAAAGGCCATATACAAGCCCAAAGCTAACATCACAGTCAATGGTGAAAAGTTGAAAGTTTTTCCTCTAAGATCAGAAACAGGACAAGAATGCTCATGCTTACCACGTCTATTTAACACAGTACTAGAAGTCCTAGCCAGAGTAATTAGGCAAGAGAAAGAAACAAAAGGCATCCAAATCAGAAAGGAAGAAGTTAAATTGCCTGTTTGCAGACATCATGATCTTATGTACAGAAAAGCCTACATACCTCACCAAAGAACTGTTAGAACTAATAAATTCAGTGAAGTTGCAGGTTATAAAATCAACATATGCAAATCAGTAGTATTTTTATATACTAACAACAAACTATCCAAAAAAGAAATCAATAAAACAATCCCTTTTACAATAGCTCAAACAAAACAAAACAAACTTAGGAATGAATTTAACGAAGGAGGTAAAAGATCTGTACAATGAAAACTATAAATCACTGATGAAAGAAATTGAAGAAGACACAAACAAATGGAGAAATATACTGTGATCATGGGTCGGAAGCGACCTACAGATTCAATGCAATCCCTATCAAAATTCCAATGACTTTTTTTCCCACAGAAATGGAAGAAACAATCCTAAAACTAACAAGGAACCACAACAGACCCAGAATAGTCAAAGCAATCTTGAGCAAAAAGAACAAAGCTGGAGACATCATACTATCTGATTAAAAAATTTACTACAAAGCCATAGTAATCAAAACAGAATGGTACTGGTATAAAAACAGACACATAGACCAATAGACAACAGAACAGACAGCCCAGAAGTAAGTCCATGCACTTACAGTTAATTGATTTTCAACAATCAACAAAGGTGCCAAGAACACAAAACAGGGAAAAGTCAGTCTCTTCAACAGATGTCGTCAGGAAAACTGGATATCCACATTGCAGAAGAATGAAAATAGACTCGACTTCACACCATATACAAAAATCAACTCAAAATGGATTCAATACTTAAATGTAAGACCTACTAGAAGAAAACATAGGGGAAAAGCTCTATGACACTGGTCTGGGTAATGATTTTTTGGATATGACCCCCAAAGCACAGGCAACAAAAGAAAAATAGACAAATGGGATTACACGAAACTAAAAGCTTCTGCACAACAAAGTAATCAATCAACAGAGTTAAGAGAAAAACTATGTATGGAATGGGAGAAAATAGTTGCAAACCATATATCTGATAAGGGATTAATATCCAAAATACATAAGGAGCTCAAACAAGTCAATACTAAGAAAATAAATATCTAATTTTATAAATGGGAAAAGGATCTAAATAGACATTTCTCAAAAGATGACATACAAATGGCCAATACACATATTTAAAAATGCTCAACATCATCTATCATCAAGGAAATGCAAATTAAAACCACTAAGAGATTTCACCTCACTCCTGTTAGAAAAGCTATTATCAAAATGACAAAAGATAACAAGTTTCGCCAAGGTTGTGGAGGAAAAAGAACCCTTGTACTCTGTTGGTAAGAATGTAAATTACTACGGCCATTATGGAAAACAGTATGCAGATTTCTCAAAAAATTAAAAACTGAACTACCATATGATCCAGCAATCCTACTACCTTGTATATATCCAAAGTGTATGAAATGAATATCTGGACTCCCACATTCACTGGATTATCCATAATAGCCAAGATATGGAAGTAAACTAAGTGTCCATTGATAGATAAATGGATAAAGAAAATGTGGTATATATACACAATTCAGTTGTAAGGAAGAAGAAAATCCTGTCGTTTGCGACATCATGAATGAACCAGGAGGGCATTATTTTAACTGAAACAAGCCAGGCACAGAAAGACAAATACTGCATGATTTCACTTACATGTGGAATCTAAAAATGTTGAACGCATAAAAACAGAGTAAAATGGTGGTTACCAGAGGCTAGGCAGATTGAGGATATGTTGATCAATGAACATAAAATTTTAGTTAGAAGGACTAAGTTCAAGAGATCTATTGTACATTATGCTGATTATACTTAGTAATAACATATTGTATACTTGAAAATTGCTAAAAGAGTAGATTTTAAAAGCTCCCATCACAAAAAAAAGTGAGAGAATGAATATGTTAAATAGCTTGACTTAGCCATTCCATAATGTACACATACATCAAAACATCATGTTGTACACCAAGAATATATACAATTTTTACTTGTCAATTAAAAAAAGAAATTTAAAAAAAGAAATTAAACTGGTTTGAGTTAGTGTATTTTAATATTCATTATTCTTCATGTATTTAAATTATTGGAGGCATTAAAAAAACAAATGTCTGTGCGAAAATCACCACGCGATATCAAACTTCTCAAAAAGCAAATACTCAATATGACCTCTAACAGTGAGATACAAGTTATTTCTTAGTAGCCTACATTTTTATAAGAACTGCATTTTAAATAGTCTCATTTTCCTTTGAATTAATGTAGTACAAATACATCAGTAATTGCTGTTCATGTAGATATTATGCTCCTTTGAAAAAATACTACAAATAGAATAGCTGACACTTACCTTCCTCTAACTATATTTTCTTGAAGAAGCTCTTGAATAATAATACTTATATTGGAAATGTTGACTTTGTTGATAAGACCATTGATGGACTTCTTTAGGGCCTCCCAGCTCATCCTCTGATATGCTAAGCTAAAAAGAATTAATTTTAATAAAGATTAAAACTCTGTCAACAATTACAATAACAACAGGCTATAATAAGAATATAAAAACTTAGTGTCCCTTTATTTTTAACATTGTCACAAAATGACACCTAGTAAAACATGACACCATAGGAATAAACATATTATATTTAAACCATATTTGGCTTTCTGTACATATAATGCTTAAGTACACACCACTTCCATTTAATTATACAATAAGATTATGCAAGAATATGTAAGGATAATGTTTTGTTCTTCTACCCATGTATATTGCAATTAAAAACATTTATTAGTCAAATTCAATACAGGCTTATTTTATAATGCTTCATTGAAACTGGTCTTTAATGGAAATCTTTTAAAATAAAAGCAATTTAAAGAATTTTTAAATTATACTACGAAACACCCAAATATAAGCCACAAAAAGGAAATGTGTATTATGTCCCTTTTCACAAAAGCACTATGAAGTGTTACGACACATAAAGAACAACTTACTTATTAGTTTTTAATTTAATGCCATCTAATGCCCCTTTCTAGTGCTTATAATTTTTGTTTTATTTCAAATCTTCATAGTTTACTTTATTCTTGAAACAAATTTAGATTTAATTTATACAAGGTTCTCAAGCACTTTTAAAGCTGCTATTAAAACACCCATGAAATGACATAGGAACATCCCTTCTTGTCTCACCTCTAATCTGTTTTTCTTAAAGTGTAGCTACCTTCTATCCCAACCTTTTTACTAAATACCTGGCAACTGAGTAACTATTTCAATCTGGGACCATACTTGTCCTAGTTATCACCTCATTCCTCCAGAAAAAACGCCTTGAAAACTTGGCTGCATTTTCCTAAACAGCTCCTCACCATTCCAATTATTTTGAAAAGGAGAGGAAGGGTGCTTTGAGTATGAATGTTCATATACGAATTTTGTTTATTTTCCTTTGAGTAGCAATAAAGTATGACAGTACTTCAGAAAATTTACAAAAAGACTTGCATTATCTTTTAATTCTGTTTTTCCATGAACTTCTTGAAGTACCCTCATATTGTCTAAAACATTATGGCCTAAAGAAAAGGAGAAAAAAGACAAAACTGCCAAGTTAGTTTTATAGACTAGTATGGGCTTGGCAAACTACACCCATGAGCCAAATGCAGACCATCACTTGGTTTTGTAAATAAAGCTTTACTATAACACAGCCACACTCATTTACTTACATATTACCTGTGAGTGTTTTCACACTACAATGGCAGAGTTGAATAGCTGCAACAGAGACAAAATGACCCACAATCTAAAATATTTACTATCTGGCCTTTTAAAGAAAAAGTTTGCTGACTCCTGGTTTAGTACAACTGGATAGATCCACTTTAGATCTAAGATATCAATAGTACTCTTGATTATCTACAAAAAATATACACTAACAATAGGCCCACATATGACTATAAAATGAACAATAATTTGAAAATACTAAAAAATAAGATAATCTTTTCCTCAAACTTTTTAATTCATTCATGTGAAAATTCATTCATTTTAATTCATTCACTCATTCATTCATTCATTCATTTTAATTCGTTCATGCAAAAAATTCAGGGCAAATAGCACACAGTGCTCCAATGGAGATTATGGAATTAAGAATAAAAGAGGTCTCTAATTTGAGGTCTCTATCACTGTGGACTAATGCAAATTCTCAATGCCAAGGTTAATTAGACCATAGTTGATTTATTTTTCAATGAGGTTATCAATGCCTGTATACTTAGTGATATTAACATGCCTGTTTTTATCTGTGATCTGTTCTTGCATCATCCTGAGCTTTGCCGGAGGAATATATGCTCCACCAGTACGAGTAAGGAGAGGATCCAGCTCGTCTTTCTTCTTCTTCGCAGTAGGTTCATCTTGAGCAGAGGAACTCTGGGTTACTGATGGTTCTGGACTTCTCCCAGGAGATGGGGATTTCCGGGACCTTTTCCGATCCACATCTCTTTCTCTGCGTTTTTCTCGGTCTCTACTTCTAAAATATTTTTTATTAAAGGAGAAAATACAATATAAAATATTTTCTTACAATGAACTGCACATCAAATGAGTGAGACCTAATTGGGCCCCACAAATTCAGACTAGGAAAAATGGTTTAGAATGGTGAGGAAGTGTTTCACAGAAAAAATGTAACTTAAATTAGGTCCTGAAGGCTTGACAGGATTTAGACTGGGAACAAGGAGGGGAGGAGATAGGGGATAGAGAGGATAGCTTTTTGCAATTGGTAGAAGAGGAAACAACTACTGAAAAACTGAACAAGGGTGTTAAGTCCAGAATGAGTGGAATAATCAGAAAACAATAAAGAATCATGTATAAGAGCAGTTGGAAAGATGGGTCTGTCAGACTGAAATCTTAAAAGACAAGCAGCAGACTTTAAGTTTTTCATACTGTAGGTGATGGGGAATCATTAAAAGTTTCTGAGTGGGACAGAGATATAAAAATAGTGTTTTAAGAAGACAAACTGGCCTATGGTATATATAATGCATTATATAAATGAGAAACCAGAGTTTATCTCTAATAACGGCAATCTTAGGTATAAGTTTGTTGTAAAAAATATAATATTTGAAACTGCTTCTTGATAGAACTGGTATTTTTCTAGAAATCTCAACATCAGGAGCTCCCGGTTATTTGAGACAATGTGAAAAAAACCACTTTCTACCCACAATAACTTCCTTAGTAATGCAGACGATTATGTTTTTTAAATTAACACTTTTATTGCTCTTTGAAACCATAAGAGTGAGTCCTTGCTTTTTACTATCTCTCCTCAGAGAAGAGTGTGTTCACTTAGCTATTTTTTTTTATATACAAAGGTACTTCAAAAAGTTCATGAGAAAATAAAATTAAAAGATAACACAAATCTTTCCATGAACTTTTTGAAGTACCCTCGTATATTGTATTGGGAAATGGAATATTCTGTTCATGCTCTGTGCAACCACGAGTTGTATGAACACAGTAAATAAAAGTAAGTTTTATATTATCACGGCATTACTAGGAAACTGCTGGATAGATTTTAGCTAAATCAAGGGTATGTTTGAGATGGTCTGTTTTAATTTATAACACAACCTACATGGAGAGAGAAGAGCAGTCACCTTCCCGGGCAGCTGTGGAGAAACAATTTTGAAGTGGAGATATAAGAGACCTGAGTGACTGTCAATGAGGATAGACAATCTGCATACACTAATACAGAGTAAACAGAGGGGGAAAAAAGTGGTTTCACATATAAACCCCAACTAGTCACTAAGTAGGTGCTCTAACTTCTATGTACTGATTTGAAATTGATTTGTTTCTTATTGTGAATGTAGCATGTTCCAAGAGAGCAGCTAGAGCACAAATTTACTGACATTGGGTATGATTCCTCTGAGAAACACCAGGTAAGACAGCTAGCTGGCTGATAAAACCATATCTTTACAATCATTGTGTTTGTTCCTTTATAGCGCAGAAGTGATAGAGTATTCTTAGAGTTTAAATACAAACACTTGTTGTCATCAAATGTTTTTAGACTGTTAGCCTTTATATTCTACATAATACCTAGCCTGCTTACTTCACAGTGTGACTGTATGGACCACATGAGACTTAATATTCATACACTGGACCAAACACTAAGAGTTATACTGAAGTAGTAAGGTTAGAGGCTGTGAAAAAACCATAGGCTTTGGAGTCAGAATTGAGTTCAAATCCCAGTTTCAACATCTACCAGAAGGATAACTGTAACCTCAGATAAGTTACTTAATAACCTCAAACCCATTTCCTTACTTGTAAATTAAGAAAAATAGTATTTAGTTTGTGAAAGTTTTGATAGTATTTGAGAAAGTATGCAAAACGTTTGGCTTACCAATTATGGTGGTAGTAGCTGTTCTTATTAAGGTGTCATTAAGGTGACAAGTTATGAGCCTGGCTTTTGGAGGTTAATTTAATCTGATATTTTAGGACTGGGTATGTATTAGCAAGTAGTGAGAAGAAAATTTTGGCTGCACTTATCAAATAATGTACTTAGTTCCAAACTGAAGAAGAACTTGATCAAAATTCTATTGGGATATATAGTCTTGGTAGTCACAGGGAGGATATGTGAGAGACATTAAAAAAGATATAGACCTTAGTGAAAATAAAACATAGGAGATTAATTTTTGAAACTGGATAAATAAGGGCAAAGAGGAAGATTAGGAGAGAGCTGGTTTTATAAAAACAATGATAAAGGGAGACAGATATCTTTAAAGTAACAATAGAAATGGTTGTTGGAGAGATACAGATAGAACCAGAGACAGATCATAGTTCCTCTATAAAATACTAAAATACTAAAATTTGTTAGTTTTGTCATATTAACTAAAAATACAGTCAGGATCCACTACTTTGTATAATATTAAGAAATTTAAATCTTCCACTATTTTCTACAGACTATTCAAAGTGTCATTAGTTCACTGCTTTTCACTACTCAAATCGATATGCTCAAGAACATAATATTTTAAAAAGTTATCATTTTCTGAGTACCTACTATGTTAAGACATGGTAGTAGGACAAGTTATTTTTAAACCTAAACAACCAGTCAAGACACATTATCACTCTCATTTTATAAATGAGAAAACTGAGGCTCAGAAGAAATGCACTTATGTCTGACTCTTCTTAATGTTGCCCCTAAGAATTTCCAAACACCCTCATTCCAATGTTCTTGCTTTGGAGGGGAGTTTACCTGCCTCCATTCAGTTCCCTTATCCATCTCTTAACCAGATAAATCTTGCAGATGCTGTCAGCCAGAGGAACAGGTAGGTAGCTAGATTCTCCAAAACTGAAGAAAGCATCATTTATATTTAGAAAAAAAACCTACAAATTGGTAACTTCATTTTCAATGTACCTCTGACATTATGCAGGAGAGTAAATTTAGATCATTGTACATTATATAACACAAATTTCTTTGAAAGGAAACAATCTCAAAAAAAAAAAATCACATACGCCAATCCCTTCTGCAGTATAACATAATGAATAAGAGTCTGGGCTCTAGTCAGACAGACCTGAACCTCCCACAGTTATGTTTCAAAAACATAAACAAATTACTAAACTTCTCCAGGCCTCAGTTTCTTTAGCTGAAAGCTCACATACTAGTATCTACTTCACATATTTACTACAATAAGGAGTTAATTCATATAAAGACCTTAATATTAGAAATCCTGGCACCTAACAACATTCAATTAATGCTAGCTGCTATTATTATTATTTTTATTATAAAGCATAAAGAAAACTTAAATATAATTTATTTCTATAGTTAAAATTCCCAATACAAACCGTGACTCCATGCCACCATCATAAGAATGTCCTCTTCTTGAATGCTCATAGTCTGACTTGCTATAATCAAAGTAATCTCTATCCCGGGGGGATCTGTCCTGTTCTGCATATCTAACATATAAAATAAGAAAATTAAATAAATAAATAAATAAAATAATAAATAAATAAATAAATAAATAAATAAATAAATAAAATAAGAAAATCAAAGTTATAAATTGAAGCAACTATGTTATAAATACTTAGGAAAGTCTTATACTGGTAATGCTAAAGCAACTCTATGACTAAACAACATCATGTCAAACTGTTTTTAACAAACAGCTCATTATGCCAACACCCGTTCATTCAGTCAGGATTACAAAAGCTTTCATCTTGTGCACAGCGAAACTGGAATTCACTTAACCAAACCTGTTCATCCTGATTCACATTGTCCTTTGTAGGCAACAAATATCTGGATATCATACACAGTTGGCATATAAAAGGCTATTCTGCAAATGATTCCTTTTGCTTAGTTGGCTCATTTATCAAAACACTGAAAAAATGAGACCAAAGTCACTAAATAGCCTCTAAGGACCAGTTTTAATTCCACACCAAAATATTATATTCATGAACTGTTATTCTTGAAACTGCATTATTGGGTATTTGCAAGAATGGATTGAAATTATTAGCAAACAAGGATGGATCTTTTAACTGAATCAGATCTTTTAACTGAATCTTAAAAGTCAAAAAATGAGAGAACCTTAAGAGAAGTTAATAGAGAGAGATGTATTTTTTTAATATAGAGAGTAGGTGATTGGTGAAAAGGAGTAAGTAATCACAAACCAGGGCAATTAACGTCCATAAAGCAAAGGTTTTTAGCAACATTTAGGAGAGTAGAATAAGAAGAAAGTATACTGGAAGTAAGGAAATGATTAGACAACTCAAAGAAAGTTTAGAAAATGCTTCCCCCTTCATAAATTTTTAGTGGTCATAGCTTATTAAGTGAAATAACCATAGTACTCATATGAATGCATGATGCATATTAATGGTAACATTTTGTACTGTTGATCTTAATGTAATTATGGCAAGATGATATGTATATAAAAATATTTTGTAAACTATAAAGAGCTATGTAAATGTAAAGGATAGCAATAACAGCAAAAGCAGCACTTCAAAATAATGTAATTTCAATTCAGTTTTCCAACTTATAAACTTTCATTCTACATTTGAGATATTAAAATTATCCTCTTTCACCTAAAAAAAAATGACATAAAATCTTGAATTATTTACTAGAAACTCCTAGAACAGTCACTCAAGTATAATTCCTCCTAAAGCCCAATCAAGTAATATTGCTTATAAAACCACTAAAAAGTTGTCCACTCTAACATTAGAAATCTAAGAACTAAGTTACTGCACTGCATTCAGAACATATAAAATTGTTTACCTGTCTTCTGGAGAGGAGGTCCTCTGATATGAATTACGGTTTTCCCTTCTGTCATGATCAGAAGAATGCTTTCAAAGGGAAAAAATAAGGGGTAAGAAGCATTTCAAAATTAATGTTAAAAAACACAGATAATGAAATAAATATGTCTCAAAAATTAGAAGTAGTTTAGAATTTCCAAACTTTTTTTAAATCATAAGAATAATTCATTTAAACAGTATATTAGAAAAAAGATAAAACCTTCAGTTTATCCAAGACTAATGTCTGTGGTTGATACCTACTTTCACTATGGGCCAAATACTTCTTTTTAACCAAAAAAATTCAAGGTAGAAGATGATAATTCTCAAATTTTCAGTGATGCCTAGTTCATGTTTTATTCCTAAGTAATAAGTTATAAATTTATAGAATAGCATTTTTATTAAGGGCTCTTCCTGGTGAAAAACAAGACCAAGGCCAGAGATTTTCTAGCAAGAGCTCACTTTTGTGGTTATGCCCACCTCTTATAATACTGCACTTACCTCCTATCTCCTTTGGCTTGTGGAAACCACAACTTTAGTATAGGTTACTAAATCTGGATAAAACAAATAGCTGGAAAAAACTGACTCTAACATATTTATAAGTATTTATTTTTGTTCTCAACAAACATTATTTGAGTGTCTGGTACGTGTGGTACTATGTTAGGCTCTAGAGAACTGAAAAACATGATTCTTCAGATACAGGTCCTATGCCTAATCCTTTGAAAAATAACCAGCATACCAATAGGTAACTTCACATAACATGAGATTGATATAAAACAGAGATATGAACCATCCAGTTTGAGAAGATATCCTAGTTTAAAAATCCAAATACTTTAAAGAAATCAAAATATTTATCTCTATGTATAGATAAAAATTTTTACACAATTGATCTACACTGATAGTGACAAGTCTCTTTTTTAAGAATTAATTTTGATTAACATTACTGAAAGAAACGTTAAGTGTTAAAGTATCTTAATCTTAACATCTAAGAAAAAACAAGTGCAATGAGTAATTTGTTCTAGAAACTTACATACTTGTCTTTTTAATGAGAAAGACATTTAAAAATAGAAAATTATTCTGAATAGAAACGTAAACAAGCTCCAACTTCCTCTGATTTATGACTACCTAATTAACAGCAGTTTGAATCTAACATTATCACAAGTAAATTGCCAAAACAGTCTCATTAACTATTAGATTTTTTGAATAGTATACACTAACTAATCTATGTAGGTGAATAAACAAGTAATAAAATTTATTATTTAAAGTAGTAATAGCTTGGCTGTTATTTTACACTAAATGCAACCATCTTAAAATTCTATCTCTACATGTATAAGAAAGTTTTAAAAATTATTTCACTTAGCAACATAATAAAGTAGAATTGTTCCAAGTGTATGACATAGGCTTCTACAAAACTTCACATTAAGATCCTAAGCCAAATTTGGAGCACGAAATTCATTCAATTCAATGGTAACATGAAATATAGTATTTAGTGATCATTTATTGTAAGACAGTCCTTTCTGTGTAGACATTCTAAAAGATACAAAGGATAGGAAAGACCCTCAAGGAGGTTTTGGTCTTGTAGGTTAGAGATGGTTATAAAGATTTCCACAATTAAACATGTCAGATAATATGTTCCTGAGAGAGAGAAAAGAAAAGAGACAGAATAAAACTGCACTACTTATTCTTTTACAAGGCAAAGCAATTATTTTGATTACATTAAGGAGAAGGCCTCAATTCTGTGCTAATGATTTTTAACACATATCTGCAACATCTGTTGTAAGGAAGAGGGCGAAACCAAAAATACTGAAGTCGTGAATCAGAAGGATTTTGTACATATGATCAAGTAAACAAATAACTGGCATACATAGAGTTAACAGGAAATCTTGAGTCGGGAGCCATCATTGTGTTATAGAGTACTGAGAGATGACAGCAGGTAAAGGAGGATTTGAATTCGGCTTTGGTGGCTGAATAGGATTTTGCTAAATTAAAAATCATTTTCGGGTATGACCCAAATATTAAAAACCTCAATTTCCCTATTTCCCTTAACATAGAGTTTAGATTATAAGTCAGTGCAGTAGTTAAAAACAAGAGTCAAAATTACCTTCAAAAATTCTCTAAATTTTTCATTAAGCAAAGGGAACATGGTGATACCATGCAGTCACTTATCTCTAACAATGTAGAGAGAGCAATATGAGGAGGCAAATGGAGCAGGGAGCCCGAATCCAGGGGCTTTGAGCATCCACTAGGCTCAGGGAACAAGTCTGCAAGAGAAAGGAAGAAGAGGGGCTGCCAGAGGTAGGGTGCTTGCTTCTAGCTAGCTAAGGAAGCTACAGTTAAGGCTCAAAGGAAAAATGGGATCTCCAGCTGAAGCCTTATGAACCTAACAGATGAGTCCTCAGAACATCAAGGGAAGATCTGAGATTCACCTGAAGTAAGAATGAGCTCCAACCCAGATAGCGGAGGAGAGATGAAGGCAGACTAAACAGAACTGGCTGGAAGGGTCAAGCAACTAAATGTGCAGGGCATGCTGACTGAAATCACCCATTCCTTGGCTGAGGGAATGCCACCGAGAACCCAACAGGACCACACGATGGAAACTTGGAGAAGCAGAATCTAGCAAGAGTAGAAAGGGGATTCTGAGAAAGACTAAACATTTCTCTGTGTAAAAGGTATCAGTCTAAAGTTCCCAGGGCCCCTTGTCTAACATGGCTCAGTCAAGAGCCAGTTCTGCACAGTTCTCCTTTCTTTTTATGTTCCCATCTCCTAACACAGAGCCTGACATCTACTAGGCCCTCAATAAAATTAACTGTTTAAGTTACAATGGACCAAAAGTACAAGTCCCAAAGAGGCAGACTGCAGAACAATATACAAAGTTATCTATTGACAGATGGAGCTAACTTAGGAGACAGTGAGCCCCCTGCCAATGGAGATACGCAGCAGAGGCTAGACGTCTACCCAGCAAGGAGGCTGAAAAGTGTCTTCTCTCACTGGACACAGGTTGGTACAAGTCTACCAGTTCAGTTTAATAAGCATTTACCATGCACCAGCCCTTATACCTAGTGTCTGCTGTTAAGGAGCTCACAGTCTACTCATTCTCTTTAAAGGAAGAATTTTAGGAGTGCAGAGCCTGGTGGAGTAGAGAAAGGGAAGAGTACCTACACTTATAATCAACCTCTATTTTCTCTCAACTGCCTTCTTGCATGTTATTATTCCTATCTGGCCAAGTATCTACATTTGAAATTGTGTAAGCTGAATGTATGTATAAAGCTACTCTACTGTCTGGTTCTAATGCCCTAATTATATAAATGCATTTCTGTTTAAAGGATAGCTAATCACTTCTAAGTTTATATCCTCGATTATAAGTTTCAAACACTTACTTTTATCTGGGCCACACTACTTTTCATTTTCTGTTGCCAGTTGATCCAGTAAATCAAAGACTCCTCAAGTTGGTCCAAATAACAAGTACCCAGTGGTCTCAACTCATTGACAGTTTACTTTTCCTGTCTGCAAATATCACCTGTAAAACACACCAAAGAAAGCTTTGTTAACATTGATAAAATGTGTGTGAAATAACAATATATTCTTTCACACAATGGACATTTGACCACCTTATTTTTCTTAATCAGTAAGCACAGATACAATCAATAATTAAATAAAAATTCAAAACATCCTTACCACATAACAAAAGTATACCTAACACATATTAGCAGAAAAGACTCCATGAACAAGAGAGCAAAGAAAATGAGGCTTTATTCCAATGACTAAGAGAAACAAAAGTTAATTTAAAAACAGATGGCCTGTAACTTTATTGAAAATGTTCCCAGTAAGGGAGACCTATATCTACATCATAAAATAGTATTGTGATATTATAAAAAATGAACTGAGGAAACAATTATATAAGAGAAACTCTATATGAATTGAGTATAAAATATCCAGTGTTTCTATATAAATTAATAATGAAATTTCCAATTTTTTGCAATAATGACCATTCAGAAATAAATATACTCCATATGGAAATAAAAGGTGCTAAACTAAAACAATTATGTCTCAATGTGATTTATAAGGCACATGGCTTCAGATATACACACATATGAGAACTAAGGATTTGGCTCAGAATAAGCCTAGCCATCAACATTAAATTCTAAAATGTTTTCTAACATCCTTCTGTTAAGTAAACTTTAGTAATTTCTATAAAATGCTGTATTGATAGTTATGTCACAGAACTGCTATCGAAGCATTTTATTGGAATTACATATCTAAATGGTTTATAATGTAAGGTAATAAAATCACAAAAATAATGAAATATAGGAAAATCAAAGAATTAAGAGATGAGAGAATACAGAAGAAAAAAACTGTGCTCAATACTAAAATAACTAAATACAGCTAGGAAAAAAATTCTGAGTGTTAGACAGTGTATCACAGATTACTTGGTCCAAGTCCTTCTTTTTAAAGATGAGAACACTGAAAGTCAGATAAGTCATTTAAATGTCCTAAATTATAATACCAATGAATGGTGGGCCTTTAACTAGAAACATAGCCTAAGGACATCCAGTTACATATTCTTTTCACTAGACCACATACAGAAATAGTCTCGACACTATAAAGTGATATAGAGTTGCTATCATTTAATGCAAATGGGGATGCACACAAATCACTAAGTCAAGAAAAGTTTCTATCACAATGAATTAACATGGTATCAAGGTTAGTAAAGGCAATATACACAAGATTTTTCACAATCTTATCCATCTATGAAAAATAATTGTGATCTAAAACACACCACCACTTATTTATTTGCAGCTGCAGTTAACTAAATGTGTCTAACTGTACATAATGATCCCATGTGCAGCCTCTTTCTTCAATTAGTTACTATTGCAGTTGTGTGCAAAACTCAGCTTTGTTTTTGGCTGACAAGTTGTCCCTTTCTTCTTTTTATAAAAAAGAGCTACTTACTCTGATCCTAAACCCTAATAGCCATATAACAGACCAGTCTGTCTAGGACCTTATGTACACAACCAAGACATTGTTATCTGAACTCACTTTCAGAGTTACTTTTCCTTCTGGATGCTATATCTTAGATCAACAATTGAGAAAATTTAAGAATAGGTTAACATAAAACACTTCATAATGTTAGATTCTGTGGCTGTAGCAGGGAGAGAAGAGGCATGCCCCCCTATCTTAAACAGTCTATTCTGATATAATGCAAGAGTTACAACCTTAATAAACCTGTTAGCAAAAGTCAAATTATAAAAACACATGTTTCAATGGGGAAAGAGAAGGTTAGAGACTAAAAAGTTTCAGATATACAATAATTATCTTATTTTCCTATAAGAATTTAAGTAATAAAGTTGTTTTGACTCCCAAGGTCACTGGGTGGCTTATGTGGCACCTTTGTGCAAATCTTTTAAAAGGGAATCTGGACTTCCACTCTTGAAATGGCTAAAATGTTCCTCCTCCATCCAACCCTTCCACAGATAACAAGTATAAACCCTTTACAAAATACAAAACAACAACAACCTGAAGGAAGGAGCATGAACACAAACAGGCTAATTTCTAGAGGGGAGTAGATGCCTGGGAGAAAGAAACACTAGGAGTGAATTATCCCCTTTATAATGGCTTTTGCCTGAAGGCAAGCTGCAGTCTGTACCGTGCATTGCCCTAAATCTCTGACTACTTCTGAACCAGTAAGTGTACAAGATAGATTTCTGCTAAGGATAAAAGAACTGAACTAAGATTTGAATTGCTGTTCAAGAGCCTAGAGTTGAAATTTAAGTCCAACCAAGTTAATTGCCTAAAAAGTCACCAATCCTTAGAGGAATGTATCAGAATCAAAGTCTTTATAACGCAAAAGTAATATCCAGGATATAATAAAAAATAACTCAACTTATCAAAAAAACACACCCCCCTCCAAAAAATGTCACCCAACCTTAAGAGAAAAGGAAACTAATACTGAGATAACCCAGCTATTGGAATTAGCATATAAAGTTTTTAAGGCATGACCTTTAAAGGATAAGGAAAGATCCAAAGAAAAATATGCCTGGGAAATTCAGCAAAGGGAAACAATAAAATAGAATCAAACAAAAATTCTAAAATGGAAAAATTTATGAGATGAAAAATGCACTGTATATGCTTAACAGCAGAATGAAGACAAAGGAAAAAGTCAGTGGACTAGAAGACAAATCAATAGAAATTATTCCATCTAAAGAACAAAGAGACAAAACATTTTAATGAAGTGTCAGGGACATATGGGACAATATCAGAAAGATCAATAGATATGTAATTAAAGCCCAGGAAGGAAAAGAGAGAAAGAATGGGACAGAAAAAATATTTCAAGAAAGTAAATTACAGCTATAAAATGGAAGAGCTAAAATTCAAAGCCAGGTTTATCTGATGCCAAAACCACTCGACTCTATTGTACAAGATTTAGCATTTTCCTCAGCTATTCCTTTGGGGTCTTAAACCCAGTTTCTCTTCCTAATCAACCTACATTTTTTTTAAAAAAGCAATTTTCTATATATTTTATTTCAAATTACCTTAACTTATTTAAATTTAATGAGTTTTCTTTCTGTTTGGTATCATCTTTCTCCTTTCTACCACTTTCATCTGCAAACAATTCCTGGGAATCAAGTACAGTTTGCTACTTCTCCATGTCTCAAAATGTAAGTGTGAAATTGACAGTACTGTAAAGTAGTCTGCTACTATAGTTCTAACAAAAAAATTCATCAAGTACTATCATTGTCCAGATTATACAGAGTGTGCCTGTAGGGAAATTCTGAGAGTTCAACGTACACACTTAACACTGGCACTAATTGGAAATTCCTGCAATGAGAGCAATTTATCTCGAGTTTATAGCTCTCCCTGCTCTTCTTAACATCACTATGTGGTGGAATTCATAATGAGTTATTAAATTTCTCTCCCCTTGTCACAAGTAAGCAACTCAGCAAAACCGCACTTGCTCACTTGAGCAAGGAGGCTATTTTACAATAGGAGATGTAGCATTCATGGGAGCACTAGCTTAAAAATGATTTTTTTCTCAGTTTCAGAAAGCGTCAGAAAGCACAATATTCAATTACATTTCTAAGAAGTACTTCAGACTACTAACTAGAAGCTACGAAATTATAAATTATGCAATTATCTCAGAAATTTAGAAAATGAGAAAATATTCAACTAATGGCTGAAATGCACTGCTTTCTAGATTGTTTCAGTAGAAGACTTGTGTCACTGTCACTTAAGTGCTCTCATCTACTATCATAAAACTGCTGAAGAAAAGGGGAATCAACCAAGTGAATTCCCTTTAATTTTCTTCTCTGCATTCTTCAGAGTAACAGCAGGCTTGGTGAATTTCAATTATTATAACAGAGTTTTAAAAAAAACCTTTAGTTGCTCAGTATGAAAAATGGTAATATTAAACAATACTTAAAATAAAAAGTCTTAAATGTGTTCTAAATGCCAAAATGTAATGGGGGGAGAGATGACTGAAGGAAAAATCCCTTTAAGGAAACCATTTTCTTGCCTTTTTTTTTTTTTTACATAAGAGGAAATTGGTTTTTTGGTGGTTGGCTGGTAAGGGGATCTAAGCCTTTGAACTTGGTGTTCTAAAACTGCACTATAACCAACTGAACTAACCAGCTAGCCCATTTATTTATTTATTTTTTTTACTGTGTACTTATTAGTAAAAAATCTGCCCCACGATATGCCACATAAGAAAAAAATGATTTGTAATTTGATTTCAGCATAGATTCCCAATTCAAAAAAAATGATTTGTAATTTGATTTCAGCACAGATTCCCAATTCAAAAAAAATGATTTGTAATTTGATTTCAGCATAGATTCCCAATTCAAGAAAAAAGGGTCAAAACACTACTGTCTACTTTCTGGAAAAGTAATCAGGTACAGGTTGCCAATCCTTTACATGTAATTTTGAAATCTGAAAAGCTCTGAAAATACGAAGATTTTTCTTAAGCTTGTGACAACTAATTTAGCAGCAAAACCTGACATGCACCGACTTGAGACAATGTGACTCTTCACACAATGCAGATATACTATGTTTGATTAAAGGATGTTGCCCTGAGCCGTCAAAGGGGGACTACTTAATAAACAGAATATGCACTGTATTTCTTTTCTAAAATCTCAAAAATTCTGAATGTCAAAACAGTGCTGGGTCCAAGAATTACTTACGAAGAGTTGCAGCCTGTATTCCCAGTTGTTTGCTTACTAGTTGTTTGCATACACCAGGCTTGTTCTTGACTCAGACCCACTTGAATAACTGAAGATTCCCACGTTCAAGTGCAGAGCTGGAAGCTATGCAGACAGCTCTGGATACTGTCTGATTTTTGTACAAGATAAATATAATATAAAAGCATTTGACTGGTCTCTGTGCAGTAGAGAGAGCCCCATTTTTGAGACACCTTAAGAAAATGAAACTCAGATGAGTTTAAAAAAAAAGAGAGAGACATTTTAATCAACCTAATGTTACTAATATTTATACTGAAAAATATAAATTGGGAGGACGTATTATTTCCCATTCATCCCCTGTACCATGAAGCTAGTCCATATTAGTCTGTATTTAAGTAACCAAATAAATTAAAGTGATATAATACAATCATTTTGATATACTATTAAATTTTTAAAAAATTATTCTGTTGGCATATAGAAAGATCACTCAATGTGCTCCTTTTCACCAGAGTGTAGGATCTATGAAAGCACGAATTTTTGTTTACTTCAAAATTTCAATCAGCTATCTCTTGATTTACAGTATTGATTTCCACTTGAGTTGGTTTTAAAGAAAAACTCTACATGTTGAACTTCTTTACTAATTCATTTAAAAATAAGTGACATTTATGGGCAAATTCCCTTTATCCTGTCATCTCTCTAGTTCCACCATCTCTTTCTCCTTCCCTACACAGCTGAGATGTTTTTGATAAGTCTACACTTGATGTCTCTGATATTTAACTTCACACTAACACTAAACCCTCTTACTCACTATAATTTGGCTTTCCATTCCCACTACTCCACAGCACTTATCAAAGTTACACAATGACCTTCTTGTTGCTAAATACAGGGGCAACTTCCTTCTTTTATCAGGCACTGCTCTAGCATTTGGTATTGCTAATGCCTTTCTTCTTCTTTAAGTTCTCACTTCTCAACTTACAGGGTCACCACTACCACCTGGTTTTCCTCAATTCTTCCTCTGTCTACCCCTTTAATATTTACTATCCCTTAGAGTTTAATATCTGCTTGTGGATTTTTGTCTGTTTTGTTCACTGCCAAGACGAGAGACTCTCAGTACATATTTGTAAAATGAACGAATGAACAGTTCTTATCTTTTCTTTCTCCATATTCTCTTTGGAAAACCATCTCCACCCCACAGCTTAAACTAACATGTGAGAACAACTTTTTACTCCAGTTCAATCTACAGAATTCCAAATCATTATGTCCAATTGGCTATAGGAAACCTCTATCTGGATGTCCAAAGGCCCTCTGAACTAAGTCAATCCAAATTGGAACTCATCATTTCCTTCTCCCCATCTCAAACCAGCCATTTCTTTAAAGCTTTCCAAGCGGCAATTTCCTTTTCCTCACTCCCAGTCATCAAATCTGATTTCACCTCCTCAGCTAATAGGAGAAACAAATCTGCCCTTGTTTTCCTCCCATTCTCTCTGCCTCTATATATAGGAGGTTGGGGGAAGGCTCCCTTTAGGGAAGATCCCATAATGAGGCAATCTTAGTTTCATTTTAGAAGCAGGCAAATTGTTTTTGACCTCTCTAACAAGATTTCTAACAAGGTCCTCTTCCTAGGCTATAAGAAGTTTTCTAACTTGCCTCTAAAAATATAAATTCCAAATATATACTACTAACTGGTATTCTATCCATGCAAAGCAAAATGATCCTTTAAATATCTGCAAAGCTGCCCACAGGGAAAACCAGGCTTTCAAATCAAAAGCACATTCCATTACTATATATTCATTACTAATCCATATTTTCCAAATGTCCTTTTGTAAGGTTTTTAAAATAGAAATTTTGTCTCTACACCTACTGTCTCAATAATGTGTCTCTTTATATTATTCTTTAATGGAAAAGAGTTTCTCAGTAGCAGTCCTTCCGCTACTGAATAAAACAAATCCTAAGGGATATCCTTCCCGGTACTATACCCTCAATCACTTGTACTTACATCCTCCTAAGCCCACCTCTTCTTGCCTTAGATTCCCCATACATCCTTTGGATCATGACTCAGCTGCCTGGCAACAGGATTTAACTTTCCTCCGTAACCTCAGCATCTTGTTCATTGAACAAATAGTATCATTATGGTTTTTCTTGGTCTCATGATTAAACTAAATTTATAAGCACTTTTATGATAACAAAGATGAAAGAAAATCTTCAATTTTAAACCTATACCATAACTCTCACCACTGTATTTAACACATGCCTTGTGGTACAGAGATAGGTCTAGTGCTTCTAATCATCCACTGAATGCTTCCTCTTCATTTGTGTAAGTTTGTATTTGTGTAAGTTTGTATTTATGCAGAAGAGTCCCTCTTTGTGAGGTTACAATTGAAAAATTTTGCACAGGAAAACAGAACCAAAGAAATGAGGAGGCTGGAGCCATAATTGGTATTTATACAAAGAAGTGGCTCAGAAAAGTACTTACAGAGAAAATAAGGAAGTATGAAGCTATAAGAAAGAAAAGTATGGTCATGTTGTTTTTAGTAAAAGCATTCCCTGTATACTATAAGAGTACAGTGAGGTGATATATTCACAGGTACTTCAAAGAGTTCATAGAAAAATGGGTTTAAAACATAAGAATCTTTCCATGAAATTTTTGAAGACCTTCGTTTGTTAAACAGTACACACGGCATCTAGGACTGAGAGGTGAAAGTTCCTATCCTCAGGTAGAGAAGAAAAAAGTCTAAGAGCTATAGTAACGAAAAGAAAAATGTACTCAGAAAAACTGTAATGAGAAAAATGTAATAAGAAGAAAATGCAATGACAAAAATGTAATGAAAAGAAAAAGTCTAAGATATATAGTATATAAACACAGTTCTACTGGAAAAGAGGAAGTGCAAGTAAGTGCGTCTGGGGCACACAGAAAGAAGCGGATCTTGAAGCTGAGTCTTGAAGTACAAATAGGAATTATCCATATGAAAAAGAAAAAAAGATCAGTCAGTAAATAATATCAGCATGTGTAAAGACTAAGACATAAGAGAATTTTGGGGATCCCAAGTTATTTGAGTAGAATACAGGGTGCATATGGAAAACTGTACATAAATGAGATGGAACATGTGACTCATGAAGCTAAAGTATGAAAGGCCTTGTATGAGTACACTGGATCCTTGAAGTTCTTGGTCACTGCTATAGTATATCCAGAACCTAGTACAGTGCCTTCCACTTAGGTTCCAACTCTAAAATTAAATTAAAAAGAGGGAGTGTGGACTTCTGATGATTATTCCTATTTTTTCCTACACAGAATTCCATATAATGCTACTCTGACAACTTCCTTATTAAAGAATATTACAGCTTTGTCCCACCGACTAACGCCTACTTAGAATCACCAAGTTGTCTTCAACGGCATTAAGGCAGCTCTATCAGGTGCAATCCCCTATTTGTTTTCATTCCACATTAATCTGGAGAGCAGCTTAAATAAACTTCTTTACTGAGTGAGATGAAATAAAAAAACAAAACAAACAAAAAATCCCAGTTCCTCTGCAAGCATGGCAAGAAGAAATCCGACCCTAAGGTACAGTTCTTTCAATTCACAAAAACAAGCCTAATTACTGAGTATGTCATATGCATTCATCATACATTCATACCACCTTGACCCTCCTGCCCCCAAATCTATTCCTCAACTTGCCTAATTAAGTATATGGGCCGAATACATTCTGCCAACTCTCACAAACCAGATTTGCAAGAGGGCTTTCCGTATTTACCTAGACAGCCATTTAGCGAACCAAATTCTGGTTTAAAGAAAAGTTGGAAGTGCTGAGCTCCACAGAGAAATTTACGAAGCACTCCTAAATACATAGCATGACATTCCACTACAAAGGCTCCTGTCACCAGGTTTAGAATAAAATTGTACTGATAAACTAATTCAGGGAAGGACTTGGAGGGTAACTTTTCAGGTGGAACTGCTGAACTCTGTGTAGCTTGACACATTTATGAGTTAGGCTTAAAGGTAGGTTAAACATGAGTTGACGCTGGGTCTCTTCCTCCCATTAGCTAACCCACTCTTTGATCACAAGAGCACTTACTATGTCCCCAGGCCAAAGTACCCGACATTGCCTTTATGGTACCTGTTCACTGGGAAAGACTTATTAGTGGCTACAAATAGCAAAGGCTTGTTTTAATCCATTGCTTCTTCTCCTGATGTTCATTTTTGAAGAAAATGCTTTGAAAGTTTGCACTCTGTTGTAGGCATTGAAGTGTCTCTTCCAGCATCCACTTGGGAAATATACATACAGAAAAAGTATAATAAGTCTGGGAGTTTGCTGAAATTAATACGCCAGAGGCCTTATTGTTCCATCATCCTTCGATGCTAGGATTGTCAGACTTAAAGAGAAAGGTAGGGAAATTCAACAAGGAAGCCCTCAAAGTCATCAGTACGATCAGCTGTATTACCAATAACCACTTCTTTTTTAGAGTAGCCCTAGGCCAGCCATGAACATGCCATGACCAAGTTAGGGTTATTCCAGGTACTACCAAATTCAATCTAAATACAAGTGGGCAATAAACAGAAAATATTGTTCAAGTGAAGGTATGGACATTACAAATACATAATGTGCTACTGTGTCCTCTTTCAGGCGGTCACAGGTACAAGCCACTGTTAGGTCACTCATCACAATCATCAGGCAGGAGAGTTAACCTCAAACAATTCAGCAGCTGTGAAAACTGACAGAACTAAGAAAGTGGGTTTAGGAAAGACAGTTAAGTAGCCTAGGAAGTGTCAGAACTCAAAAAGTGATTGGAGCTAAACTATCTAAAGCAGGAAAGGAAGTGGTGGCATAATAATAGGGAAATATTGGCTGGCCATGGGTCACATACTTTTGGAGGAAGGAGGGCAGCAAACCTGATTCTGAGGATGAGAGAAAGAGGAATCATACATAGCATATACCTACGAAATGGGTTAGAATGGTGGTTCTCAAACTAACTGGCATGAGAGTTACTTGGAATATTTGGTAAAAAAAAAAAAACTCGATGGGTCCCACTCCCCAGTTTCTTATTCAACAGGACTGGGGTGAAGCCAAATAATTTACCTTACTAACAAGTTCCAAGGAGATACTGATGCTGCTGATTCACGAGACATTTTTGGAACAATTAGGACAGGACATTAGATCAAGGTTCATGGCCTCTAAAGTACGAGCAATACAGAGTCTCAGAGCCTCAGTCTAATGAGTGGGGAAACACACCAGAGAAGTGGAATGAGGAACTTAAAAATGGAAAAGCAATTCAGAGCCAAAGAACAAGAATTGAGGTACAGAGAAAACTCATCAAGTGTATCACAGTAGTAACAACAATATTACAATAGCTAACACTGTATAACAGATACCGAAGAGTGCCTTACATGCATTATTTTTCTTCATACTCTAAACAACTTACTGAGTTAGGTATTATTATTATCTACATTTTTCTGATAAGGAAGCTGAGACTACAGATGTTAGGTAACTTACCCCAAGTGACAGACCTAATAAGTGCTGAACCAACACTGAAATCTTTGGCTTACTAGTCCACTACCCAGCACCAACACACGTGGGTTTCCTCCTCCTATAGACACTGCTTGTAGCAACGCTTCTCTTGGTTAAAGCTACATTTTTTTTTTTTTTTTTTGGACCGGTAAGGGGATTGCAACCCTCCGCACGGTGTTATCTGCACCACGCTCAGCCAGTGAGCGCACTGGCCATCCCTATACAGGATCCGAATCCGCGGCCTCAGCGCTACCAGCGCCGCACTCTCCCGAGTGAGCCCACGGGGCCGGCCCTAAAACTACATTTTTAATGCCAATACTAAATCTACTTTTCCATAGTAGGATAACTGATGTTAACTCATGCGTTCACAAGCAATCCTAAAACACAAGTCTAAATATAGATAAGGAAAAGGAAAGTTAACTGATCTGAAGACCAAGCTTGCTTATCCGCTATTCCTAGTCTGTGGATACCTAAAAATGCAAAGGAAACTCCTACCGCACTTTAAATCACCGAATTTTTCCGTCTAGAATAGCCTTTCCCCAAATCCTCCCTTCTCCGCTTACCTCAAAGAATTGTGAGGATTAAATGAAAATAGGTAAAGTGGCTTCTGCAGTTACACTCAATGATATTAACTATTATATTACCCTTATGTAAAAGTGTATTGTAGGACCCGGAGCTCGGTAGAGAAGTGGAGCTGGAGACCCAAATTTGCGAGTTGTCAACTTACTGGAAGTAGTTCAAGTTATATAAAGAAAAAGGATGACATATGAAGAACACATAATGAGAAACGAAGCGCCCCAGGACCGAACCCTAGGAAGTATCAGTATTTACCGGACAAATAAATGAAAAAGAAACTACTAATGAAATTGTAAAGGAGTCACAGAGATATTACGCGGCAAAGAGACATGAGAGTTGTACTTCCGCTATCTTTTAATCAACTAGTTCATTAATCCCAGCCCCATGGCCCAGGGACCCGGGCATTCAGAAAGAGGCCTTGAGACAAGCCCTACTGACTCGAGAGGCTGTTAAGTGATCCCCGCCCGAAATACACAGTCCCCGAAAGGAGAGAACCAGCGCTAGTGCTGGATTTCAGCAACAACGACATTGCAAGGAGACAGCCCCAGAAGCCTCACTAGGAAGCTGGGTCCGTCCGTGCTGGCGGAGAGAGAGCTCACGGCCGCCCACTCCCCACCCGCTCGGACCCCTCGGCCGGACCGGCTCTCACACTCCAAACTCGCGGGCCCGCGCTAGGCGGAAAGAGAGCCACGAGCACCCCAGCGCCGCCCACAGCCCCACCAACAAGCCCGCACCCACTCCCAAGCCCCTTCCACTTCACACCCACTCCGGCAAAGCGCCACCGCCACTTCGGTTCTCAGCCCCGCAGCGAGGTTACGTAAACTCCGATAATTACCTAGTGCTCCACCGCGCCACCATTACACCGGATATACGTCACTTCCTTTTCCCGGGAACCGGCAGTAGGAGAAATGCGGGACGTGAAGCACATAGAAACCTGAAATACGCTAAATTGGCTTTGATACGTTACCCTATTAATTTGTTTTAAATACTAAATCGTAATACCAGATTCGAAGCAGGCAATCAGGCCTCACTCTCTCTTTACCTAGATAGCAACAAAAAGAGAAATTGACACGAACTACAAAGTCCAGTATCCACCGCCAGTGCGGACGGAAATGACGAAAGCTAATGTAGTTTTAGCGTGAGAAGGCCGCAGTGTACAATGGGAATTATAGTTTTCACAGATAAGCGTCAGAGAGTAAGCACATCCAGGCTGCTCGCCGGAAACCTGGTAGTGATAGGGTTTAGCAGAATTTATTTTAATCCAAACTATTTCTCTGCAGTAGGCAAAAAAAAAAAAAAAAAAAAAAAGTAGTCCTTAGTAGTCACTTTTCCATGAAAATATTAAGAGCAGAGACCTTTTTCGGACTTTGTATAATAATTTGACCAACGGCCTATTAAAAATGTTACCAAGTATTAAGTGCCTACATAGGTATTGATATACAACTTTGTACTCTACAGGTACAGTCAAAATAAATGAATGAATGAATGAATGAATGCATACATGCATACATACATGCATAGCCTGCATAGCCTGCATAGCCTGCATAGCCTAAATAGCCTACATACCTACATGTCCCTATTAAGTTTCAAAGCCAAGTGTATGAGAAAATATTAAACCATAAATAAATGAAATAATGAGGAGAAGCTAATTCTGTAGAGTCTGTGATGCCTCTATTTTAGGTTAAGGTACCAGATGGCAAGACATTGTGAGGATAAGGCAGAGTTTGAGATAGCACTCTGTACAGAGTTCAGAGGTACGGCATCAATCAAACTGTTTGCTTAAGCTTCACTTTTCAATAGTAACAAAACCTAAAAGTTCAACTACTATTTACTGTTTGAGGCATTGTCTTCCTAAAAAAATGGTATCTTTATGTTCCCCAATCCTTCATAAACCAGACCTGGTTTCTCCGCACACTTCTCTATTACAGCTTTGGAGTGCTTGTACTTCCGATCCTTTCCTAGAGGCAGAGTATAATGATTAAGAATAAAAGCACTAGAGATGGACGAACTACGGTGATGCACTACATAACGATGTTTTGGGTAATCACAGACCACGTATAAGATGGTGATCCCATAAGATTATAGTGGCTATACCTTATAGCCTTGGTGTGTAGAAAGCTATATATACCATCTAGGTTTTTGTAAGTACAATCTATGATGTTTGCACAATGAGGAAATCGCCTAACAATACATTTCTCAGAATGTATCCCCATCATTAAGTGATACATAACTGTACTTAATGTTTGAATCATGAGTACTTTGATTCATGAATTATTGACCCTAAGGGCATGTTATTTCACTTTCTGTGCACATTTCCTAATCTGTTAAATATAAATAATAATAGTACCCACCCCATCCAGTAGTTGTAAGAATTGAGTTAATTGATACACATGATGCATTTAAGATGATTGCTAATATATAATAGTGTTACCAATTATTTTTCATATTTAAGATATTTGGTTATTGTTACAGGTACATTTTGGTGTTTTAAATATTTAAGTAAATAGATTTCATTTGTACTAATACAATGCACAGGAGATGAATCTGGCAAACATTTGTATGCATATCTGAAAATAAATCACAATATCACTTCTAAAATTATTAACAGAAATAGGGAAGTTGGGGCCTAGGATAGCTGGATGGAGCTAGAAAAGAGTAGGTTTGTCATTTGGGTCCTCCAGGAAGCAGACATGAAATAGAGTTAGGAATGTAAAAGGTGAAAGGAAAAGGGAGGAAACAGGATTGGTCAGGGCTCCAGAGCAAAGATGAGGAGATCTACATTGGGATAAAATGGCTAGGCCCTTCTTCCACAGTTTTGCTCAGTCACTGGCTGAAGCCATGCCAAGAAAAATGTGGCTTCAGCTCAAAACTCAGACTTGAAGATGTTAACTGTTGAAGGCTGTCACCTAACCACACTTCTTGCAGCTAAGCACAAGTTCTTTCTTGAAGAGATATCTGAGCAGCAGATGACTGTGCCTGTCACAGTCCACCCCTTGCACCACGTAGATCCACTATTTTAGTCCGTTTTGTGTTGCTATAACAGAACAACCTGAAACTGGGTAATTATTAAGAAGAGAGGTTTATTTGGCTTACAATTCTGGGATAGTTGCATCTGTCATGGGCCTCAGGCTGCTTCTACTCATGGTGGAAAGTGGCAGGCAGCCGGCAGGTACAAGCAGATCACATGGTGAGAGGAAGTGAGAGAGAGGAAGCAAGAGAGAGAGAGAGAGAGAAGATGCCAAGGTCTTTTTAAGCAACGAGCTCTTGCGGGAACTAAGAGGGAGAACTCACTCATTAATCGCCCCTCCCCTAGGGAGAGCATTAATCCATTCATGAGGGATCTGCCCCCATGACTCTATGAGTTTCCAACACTGCCACATTGGAGATCAAATTTCCACATGAGTTTTGGAGGGAACAACACATCCAAACTCCAACATTCCACCCCTGGCCCCCTAAAACTCATGTAACTCTCACATACAAAATACAATCATTCTATCACAACAATCCCAAAAGTCTTAGCTTGCTCCAGCACCAACTTAAAAGTCAAAAGTCTTATCTGAGACCAAAAGCAAAAGTCCTTTCAGCTGTGAATCTGAAAAACAAAACCAAATTTATCTACTGCCAAGATACAATGGTGGAACAGGCATTGGGTATACATTCCCATTCCAAAAGGGAGGAATAGGCCGAAAGAAAGGAAAAACAGGCCCCAAACAAGTCCGAAACCCAGCAGGGCAGATACCATGTCTTAAAGCTCCAAAATAAAGTTCTTTGACTCCAAGTCCTGCATCCTGGGCACAATTGGGCATCTGGGCTCCCAAAGCCTCAGGCAGCCTCATTCCCACAGCTCTGCCAGCCATAGCCCAGTGGGCCACGCTGGTGCCTGTGGCTTTTCCAGGCCTGTGTTGCATGTTACCAGTGGTCCCAAAGTTCTGGGGTCCTGGCAGCAGCCCTGCTGCATTGGCTCTACTAGACATTTCCCTGGAGGGAGCTTTCTGTGGGGGCTCTGACCCCACTTTCCTGCTTGGAATTGGTCTAGTAGATGTCCTCTGTAGTGGCTCCACCCTTGCGGCAGGTCTCTGCCTGGGCTCCCAGGCTTTTCCATCATCCTCTGTAATCTGGGTGGAGGCTGCCACGCCTCCACTGCTCTCACATCCTGCCAGCCTGCAGCCTTAACACAATGTGGACACCACCAAGGTTTCGGGCCTCTACTCTCCAGGTCTGCTGCACGAACCACACTTGGGGCTGCTCCAGCTGGAGCAGCTGGGATGCAGGGAGCAGGATCCTGAGGGCAGCTGTGCCCCAGGTCTGTCCTCCAGAATAATTTAGTCCTTCTAGGCCTCAGGGTCTGTGATGAGTGGGGCACCCTTCCAGACTTCTCAAATGCCTTTAGGGCATTTTTTCCATTGTCCTGGTTCTTAGCATCTGGCTGCCTCGCTGCCAAGGTAATGTCTTTAGCAAACAGTTTATCAGTTTCACCCTTGCATTTTTCTCCTGCTCTCTACTTCTCTACCACATGGCCAGGCTGCAAATTTTCCAAAACTTTATGCTCTGCTTCCCTTTTAAGTTCTGGCTTTACGTTATGCCTTTGCTGCCATAACTCAGAGTAGGCCGTTAGAAGTAGCCATGCAGCGTCCATAATGCTTTGCTGCTTAGAAATTTCTTTGGCCAAATGTTCTGGTTCACAATTCTTAAGTCCCAACTTCCACAAAGTCCAAGGGCATGGACACAATGCAGCCAGGTTCCTTGCTATGGTGTAGCAAGGGTTATCTTTTGTCCAATTCCCAATAAGTCCCTCATTTCTACCTGAGACCTCATCATCTGCATGGCCTTTACTGTCCACATTTTTATCAGCATTCTGCTCGCCACCACATAAGTCTCTAAGACATTCCAAACTTTCCCTCATCTTTTTCTCTTCTTCTAAGTCCTCCAAACTCCTCCAACCTTTGCCCATTACCCAGTTCCAAAGCTGCATCCACATTTTCGTTTAGCAACACCCCACTCCTCAGTACCAATTTTCTGTTTTAGTCCGTTTTGTGTTGCTATAACAGAACAACCTGAAACTGGGTAATTTATAAAGAAGAGAGGTTTATTTGGCTTATGATTCTGAGATAGCTGCATCTGGCATGGGCCTCAGGCTGCTTCTACTCATGGCGGAAAGTGGCAGGCAGCCAGTGGGTACAAGCAGATCACATGGCAAGAGGAAGCAAGAGAGAGGAAGCAAGAGAGAGAGAGAGAAGCTGCCAGAGTCTTTTTAAGCAATGAGCTCTCGCAGGAACTAAGAGTGAGAATTCACTCATTAATCCCCCCTCCCCCAGGGAGAGCATTAATCCATTCATGAGGGATCTGCCCCCATGACTCTATGAGTTTCCAACACTGCCACATTGGAGATCAAATTTCCACATGAGTTTTGGAGGGGACAACACATCCAAACTCCATCATCCACTCTCCACACACAGTCAGGGGACAGCTTCTCCAGGGTTACAGTGGGCCTCTCTTCCTGAAGAGAAGTTTGTTTATTTTCATTGAAACATAATTGATTGTATATAGCTGTGAGGTACAGCATTGAACATCAATACCTGTATGCAATATGTGATGCTTAAATCAGAATAATTAGTATATTCAACATTACACAACATAATCATTTTTTGTGACCCTTTACCAATCTCTCGCTAATTCCTCCTTCCCCTCCCCCTGAAGAGAAACTTAGAAAATGAAGTGAATGGAACAAACAACAGACCTTTGCAGTTAGTCTTGAGGTCACAACTGGACTCATTGCCTCTCTCTTCCCTTATTCATTCTAAATTCTCCTAGCTGTCAGCTACCACCTCTGGTGGTCTCAGTGGTTAAACTGGTGGTGTGAAAATCCTAATGTCTGGAAAGTCTGAGCACCTGATAATGGTCTCATTCTCAGGCAGGTGGTGCTGCATTTGTCCATCTATAGTCACAATTAGTTAAGGGATTCCCAAGAGGTGCCTAAGTGAATCGCCTGAGTACCATATGTATTCTTACTAATCCCCTTTGTGTAACACCAAGCCTATTTCCTCCTGCTGATCAGAGTTACCTGCCTCTTGCCTCCTGGCCCCTGAACTCAAGAAGTCCAAAGTTCTCAGGTATCAGCTGAAGCTCAGTTTTAGTGGGACACTTGCTGTGTCCCCTAACAAGAATATAGAACCTTTGTGGACTAGGACCACCAACTCCACAGAGCTCAGAGTTGCAAGAATGGGAAACACTACATCACCCCAGTGGGTGATTGGGAAAGATTGTAAGTGAAGCTATTCCTGTTTTCATCCCTTGTTTGCTTGACCTATGTATTGTTTCTATTGGGAAGCCTGCAACGTGTCAAAATCTACTGCATCCTTGGGAACAGTTCCTCACCCTTGCAGAATGTTGTCTCCCAGCTGGTACTTAAACTGTACCTGCAACAGTTACAGTGCTGTATTAGACTGCCAGCTTCTGGGGCATGCAGCAGGTGATACAACCAGTGGAACCCATGGTCATAGGCACCCTCCTGCACCATCTTTGCTACGAAGTGGGTCTTGATTGGATGCTACGTTGTATTGTATTCCATGCCTGTGGGTCCCACATTGTGTAAGATCCCAGATGCTGATGCTGGATGAAGCTTGGTGGATATAAAATGTAAATACATACCCCCAAATAATTATTCTATTCCCATGAGATTGAAATGCTGCCCTTTCTAGGATGGAAAGGTCCTAATGTAGTCTACTCACCACCATGTGGCTACTTGATCTCCAGAAGGAATTGTGTCCTATCAGGGGCTCAGCATGGCAGGTTTAACTTTCAGATGAGGCAGTGAGTATTTAGATCAGCTGTGGTAGGTGGGTTTTGTGCTGATCGACCCATGCATGGGCTCCATTTCTGCCACCCAAGCCATTTTGTTCATGTGTCCATTGTGCCAGCACTGGGCTGGCCATTAACAAAGACAGGCCAACATCAACTGACTGAGTAACTTCTTCCACTTGTTTTTGTAGTGCCTCTTCCATATTATATACCTTCTTGTGGTTATTGACTTGTGATAAAAAGATCTTCATAGTTTCTGCCCACATCAATAGGTTTATCCATGTACTTTAACCCTCTCAGACCTCCTTCTCTGCAGTCTTCTAATATTTTTCTATTCAGTCCTCTGACAAGGCAGCCAGGCTGTTTGCCATTGCCTGTAAGTACATTTATATTCTAACCTCAGGTCACTTCTCATTGTACACAAAGTGGATGACCAGGTGCATCACCCAAAGCTCCGCCCATGAGAAAGATTGTTCCTCTCTACTGTCTTCAAGGCTATTCTTTAGTGAGGCTGTAATGTAGCTGCTGTCCAGTTTCAGCTTTCAACCATATACTTAGCTAATGCATACATAAACTAAGCTCAGCCATTTTTTTCTTTCTTCACCTTGTTGTTCAAGACCATACCCTCTATCCCATATGGTCATTAGTGTGAGCTTAGGGAGGTGTAGCAATGCAATTGTGGTGAGTGATGTCACAGTCCATGCTATCTGCTTATATAGATTGATTGTGGTCTTCTTTGTGCCTCATCCCAAATGTAACACTTTCATCTTATGATGAACTATAGCTGAGCCTCCCAGAATTTATGACATGGTGGGTCCAACAATGCCCATTTCATTTTGTGTCACTTAGTGTCCCATGGTCAGGCATTCCCTCTTTATAAGTAGCATGACAAGAGACCTGCAACCTTGATCCAGAACGCCAGGCACCAGTACTGTGATTCTTCCTCTGAGATTTTTATAAACTCCATATAGCATCTTTTTCTTCCGCTGACACCTCTGATACCACAGGATCTTCCAGATCATATAGCCCAAATGTCAAGGTTGCTTACACCACAGCTCAGACCTGCTGCAGGGCTCTTTCCCCGTGCTAGGTTGCAAAGCTTACAGCTTTTTATGTCACCTGCTATATGAGCCAGAGAAATATTCCTAGGTGTGGAGTATGTTGCTTACAGAACCCAAAGCATCCTATTAGGTAGAAACTGTGCTTTCTCCTGTCTTATACGGGATGTGAGATGCAGCAATTTATGTTTTACTTTGAAGGGGATGTTCTGATCTCCTCTGAACAGTTGGAGATTAATGATGAGACAGGTCTCTGATTCTTTACAGGGTTCGTTTCTCACCCTCTGGATCACAAACCTCCAGCATGCTAGCCACCTCTTGCTCAGCCTGTTTTATCAGTATGATGTTGTTGATATAAGGGGTCAGTATGATATTCTAGAGGATTTCCAGATGATCCAGATCTCTTTGGACTATGTTATGAGAGTAGGAGAGTTAATATAGCCCTAGGGCAAAAGTTTCAATGTATATTGATGTCTGTTTATTTCATGTGAACGTGCACTATTTTTAATTGTCTATCTTGATTACAATAGAAAAGAATGTATTCTTCAAATTATTCTGCACACTATGTACATGGGGTCATATTATCCTGCTTTAGCAATAATACTATACTTGGCATGGCAACTGCAATTGAGGCTGCTTCTTGGTTGAACTTGGGGTTGTCTACAATCATTATCCTAATTCATCTGGTTTTTTCAGGGTTCAGACTGTCAAATTAAATGGAAATGTGATGGGGCAATCACCTCTGCATCCTTTACATGCTTGTGAGTATCATTAATTTCCACTATCCTCTTGGCATGTGGTATTTTTTTAGATTTACTCTCTTGGCCAACAGAGGCAGTTTCAAAGATTTCTTCTTAGCAATTCCCACCGTGATATCTCTTCCTCCACAGGCCAATGGCAATACATAGAAGGTGCTCCAACTGTGAAGTATATCACAATTCCAATTATACACTCAAGGACCGGTTAAGTGACCACTGAGTTGGTCTGCGAACCCACTGTAAGTCAGACTCTGGCCATAACTCTATGGCCTTCACATGTCTCTGTTCTAACAGGAGAGCCATTATGTAGCATCAGATCTTCAAGTAGCAATGTCAACTCTGACATTGTATCCGAAACTGCCCAGAGTGTGGGTACTCCCTTTCCCCTACTGTATAGTCATTCAAGTGGGTGGAAGTGGATATTTTTGCGGAAGGACTAAGGAAATCATTACAGTACATACTTGACATGGTGGTGCTGGGTGTTTCTTCCTGAAACCTAGCCAGGTCTCAACTGATGGCTTGAAAACTGGTACAGGTCCAGGAACTGGGCAAGAGGTTGTGACTTTTTATTGGGAGGACCACCCTCAGCCTCCTACTCGTCCATTCTGTCTTTTGCTTATGTACATTATGCATTACCTGAATCAGATGCTGTACAGTTTGCTCCTAGTCTCACCATGTTCTATTAACCGTCTTCAAAACTCTGTCTTGGCTGCTGCTCCAGCATCGCCAGTCACTATGATAATTATGTCCCCCTAACTTCGGGGGTTGTGTTATCTCAGCCTGTTTTGCTTCAGGGCCCCATTATCTTCATTATTATTAAGGAGCCAAGTTCTATGTCAGCCTACAGTCCACTTGACCTGTGGAGGACAGCCAACATTGGATGCTTGGGTGATGCTGGTGCCCTGCTTACCAGCACATTCCTGATGGTCTTGGGAATGAGTTCTACTCTGGGCACTGCTGTGGAAAATAATTTTCTGGTAAGATTTCTGGCCTTCCACTCCAATATGTCCACTTTCCTGGGCTTTTTTCTTCCTTCCTTCATGGTCAGCTATGGCAATTCAGGCATTTAAATTTTCTTCACCATGGATCATTACTTTCTCCTGTGTCTAGAGTGACCCTGGCAGCAAATTTGCTTCACCCCTTTGGATCCTTTCCAGGAAGTTTAATCCTATATCACAAAAGAATTCTCTAAAGTCAATAATCTCTCCTTTATCTAGGATTATGTTCTAGTACTCTCTACCACTGAAAAGTTTCACCAACTGGGCTACTATATTGAGACAGAGATTAATTGTGCCCCAAGTACCACTTGAGATGGACTTTTCTTTGCCACAGAGGCAATGAGGGATCCAGTCTCAAAATCCCAACTTACCACTTGCTTTGGGGGATCACTCCTAGTACCACTGTGCCAGTTGGGTGCTCTGAGAAGTAAATACTGAGATACAGTCAGATGTATAAAAGGTTTATTAGGGAGTACCTCCTGTGAAAGGAAAAGGTAGGAAGCAGGATTGACTAGGAAAAGTCAACAGATCATGATGCAAATCTGACAAAATCTCTGAAAACCCAACAGAGAAGCCCAGAGCAAGGACTGTTGTACTGGGTGGAAGTTTAAGCCCCTGTACCAGTCTTGCTTGGTCATTTGCTGGGAACTGAGATCTGATGTAGACCTGAAGGAGTAAACAGCTGGAGGCTGCAAGTCTGAACATCTGAAGGGTACATTTCTACATGTGCCACAATAGGTACTAGCATTAGAGAAATGATGGAAATAATTAGGTGTGTTTGGTATACTCCATTTTTCTCAATTAGCTCAACACTGCTGTGCAAGTTGCATGGGAAGAATTCTCACATCAGAGGACATGAGCCTTCACTAGGTTAAGTTAATATAAAAATGTCAAAGGTTGAATATTTTAAGGGAAGGCTCTGGAGATTTGTCACAGCCCTCACTGTCCATAATAAGTTCTTACTTCATGGGAAGCATTGATTAACGCCCTATGAAATAACTAATAGAAAATTTTACTCCTTCATTCTGATATTGGTACTCTAATAAATTGACTACAGCTGTTCACCCAATTTATCAAACAGGTTTCTGCTTCCCTCTGAAGTTTGCCTGAAAACTCTTAGTTTAGGCAACAGGATAGTCTTTGCGTCTCCAAAAAAAGACAGTTTAGAGCCCCATGGAAAAGATGATACTAGGTACCCTGAGCTAAGAATAGACTCTTGGGTACAATCTTCCAAGACAAGATTACTTAGAAAGTTTTTGGACTGCACCAATGGAGCAAGTCAGGATTTCCAGGACTCTTTTCTGATCAGAAGCAGACATAACTTCATCAAATCCAATGGCTTTGTCCAAGGTCCAGTGGAACAAGAACTAATTACAGTGGGCTTATAAAACTAATTAGGGAAATCTTAATGTGATTATTTTTTTAGAATATTTTTGGTGTTTATTTTAAATGTTCTATTTTTTGTAGATACCTGAGCAATCCCTTTCTTTTTCTTCTGAAGCTATTTCAAATCCTCAATTTAGTAGGCTCTGCCTTTGGGATCTGATTCTCACTGACACTTAATAATTGAGAAACAACTTTTTTTTTTTTTTAACAAAGTCTCTTTACTTTCATAGCAGTATAATTTTTTTGCTTAGGACCAATAAGAATATTTCCTCCTTTCTACCAAGATATAATTGGGTAAATCAACTGTGTGATAAGATCATATCTGAAGTTATGTGTTATGATCATATCATAACATTTGAGAATAATTCTCATTTAAGCATTGTATTCGTCTGTTTGTGTTGCTATAACAGAAATTCCTAAGACTAGGTAATTTATAAAGAACAGAGGTTTAGGGCCAAGCCCGTGGCGCACTCGGGAGAGTGTGGCGCTGGGAGCGCAGCGACGCTCCCGCGGCGGGTTTGGATCCTATGTAGGAATGGCCGGTGCACTCACTGGCTGAGTGCTGGTCACGAAAAAGACAAAAAAAAAAAAAAAAAAAGAACAGAGGTTTATTTGGCTTATGATTCTGGGACAGCTGCATCTGACATGAGCCTCAGGCTGCTTCTACTCATGGCAGATAGCGGTAGGCAGCTGTGGGGACAAGCAGATCATACAGCAAGAAGAAGCGAGAGAGAGAGTGAGAGAGAGAGAGAGAGAGAGAGAGAGAGAGAGAGAGAGAGAGAGAGAGAGAGAGAGAGAGAGGAGGTGCCAGGGTCTTTTAAAAACCAACTCTCATGGGAACTAATAGAGCGAGAACTCACTCACTACCCCTCCTCCCCAAGAGAGAGCATTAATCCACTCATGAGGGATCTGCCCCCATGACTCAAACAGCTTCCAACACTGTCACATTGGGGATCAGATTTCCTCATGCCTTTTGGGGGACAACACATCCAAACTCTATCAAGCATGTATTGACAAGAGTTGACTTTGTATGTGGAGACAATCTCATGAATGACACTAGATGTTGACATTAATTATGAAGGCCATTGCCTTGGAGACAGAGAGCCCAGGATCACTGCACTGATCTAAGGATTCTCACAAATCCCTTTTCCTATGAAACCCAGATGCCACTTGGAGAGGAAGTGGGGGAAGGATGGATCAGACATGCTGGAAGGTTTACCTAAATACCTGAGCGTTGCTTAGGCTTTGTTGGGAGGTCGGGAGGGGAGGCTCTTGGCATCTTGTAGAGGAAGGAGGAAATAGGGACAGGGAGGAAGCAGGAGGAGCCTAATGTCTGCAGAGTTCTGGGAAGAAGCGTCCCACTCAGCATGTTCCTTACGTTTTCATGAGAAATATGAAAGGTGTTATTTAAACAGTGCTATTCATTTGGGTTTAGACGAATGGCTTAACAGTATTTTTCCCCTCCACCCACCCCAGTGGGTGAAGCTCTTGAGGAATACAAATTAGTTTAAATTATATAAAGAATTACCATACCTTTGCTTTCCATACCCAATTTGTAATGTGATTGGTCCTGTTACAGCCAAACTTAAAAGCAAAGTTAATCCGAATTCAAGATAATTAGAGCCATATTTTTACATGGTAGGAGTATAGATTCCAGGAATGAACAAAACATATTCTTTAACTGATTTCTTTTAAGATATGTATTTTTTGCAGGGTGCCTAAATCTCGGATGACCATATTAGTCACACTGGAAAGCTAAAGCTTTGGCTCACTGTCCTGTGCCTCAATTCATATCATATGTTGAACATTTTAACAAGTCTCCAGTGCTTATTAACCCACATATAATAACTTAAAAGTGCCCTTGGAATTATCTCTGACAGTTTTTACAAAAACTCTTTAATTGGGGTAGCCAACAGCTTTAACTGCCACAGGGGACGTTTGATATGGGGAGGTGGGTGGGAACAAAAACACAGAACCCACAAAAGAGGGCTCTCTTGCGCCACTCCTTCAACCCACCCCCAGCCATGTTTTCCCTTCTGATGCAGTTTCCAAAAAGCTGTTCTTTTTAGACAAATGTTAATATTTCCGGAAAGTAAATAATGCCTTCTTCTGTGAGTGAAAGCAGAAGCAGAAGAGAGAAAGAGGAAATGAAGAGAAAAATGGGGTCTAAGAGTAAAGAAGAGCAAAAGGAGCATAAAGGCAGTGAAAAAAGAGAAAGTATAGAAATGGAAATTTATAAACTGGTAACAAGAATTGATGTTTCTGAGTCATTATCCAGCAGGAATTATCAATAATGACCTTGTAGAACAAGAGAGAAACATGTAGGACATGAGAAAGAGTTGGCTGTGGTGTCTGCCGGGTGCTGGAAACTCCACCTGGGCTATTGGGAAGCTGGAGGGCCATAGCAGGCCTCCGTGAGGGAAGCTGAGAGAACCAATCCCAACTCCTACGGGGCAGTAGAGCATGGTGGTTAAACTATGATGTTCAGAGCCAGATTATCTGAGTTTAAATTTACCAGCTGTATTAGTTATTTATTGCACCATTACACATTTGAATAATGTGTATTCTCTTACAGGCCAGGAATCCAGCTACAGCTTAGCTGGGCTCTCTGGTCCCTGGTCTCTCACAAGGCCACAAGGTGTCGGCCAGGACTGCCATCACCTCAAGGCTCGACTGGGAGAGGATTGCTTTAGCTATGATCTGAATATTTGTGTTTCCCCAAAATTCATAGGTTGAAATCCTATCCCTCAAGGGGATGGGATCAGAAGTGGGGCCTTTTGGGAGGTGATTAGGTCATGAGAGTAGAGCCCTCAAGAATGGGATCAGTGTCTTTTTAAAAGAGGCCCAAGGCAGCTTGTTTGCCCCTTCCACCACGTGAGGACACAGCAGGAAGGTGCTGTCTATGGGGAAAAGACCCTCTCCAGACACCAAATCTTCCAGCCCCTTGATCTTGGACTTCCCAGCCTCCAAAATTGTAAGAAATCAATGTGTTGTTTATAAGCCACCCAGTTTATAGAAATTTTGTTTTAGCAGCCCAAACAGACTAAAACAGCTTCCAAGCTCACTCACGTGGTCATCAGGTCCTCACTGGGTTTTGCCCAGAGTCAACATCTTTTTGCCGTTGATGTAAACCTCTCCCTAGGACGGCTCACAGCATAGCAGGTGGCTTCCATCAGAGTAAATAAGTGAGAAAGGAGAGAGGTCAC
This sequence comes from Cynocephalus volans, assembly GCF_027409185.1. Taxonomy (NCBI): domain Eukaryota; kingdom Metazoa; phylum Chordata; class Mammalia; order Dermoptera; family Cynocephalidae; genus Cynocephalus; species Cynocephalus volans. The sequence continues at coordinate 247,060,876 of NC_084460.1, forward strand.
AGCCTAATCTCGAAAGGGACATCCATCATTTTTGCCATATTCCATTTGTTAGAAGCAAGTCACTAGGGCCATTCCATGCTCAGGGGAGGGCATGATTCAAGGGTGTGAATACCAGGAGGTCCTCTCAGAGGCCACTCTACCACAACAGCTAGGCAACACAGCCTACCAAGCCTCAGCTTCCTGAAGGCCAAGATGAGGCTAAATCACAGCATTTACAACATTAAACGATGCATTAACAATGTTAGAGTTGTTTAGGATGAATTAAGATAATGTATGTAAAATGATGACCATGGTGCCTTACACAGAATATTTTTGAAATATTTAGCATATTTTCCTTCTAGGGAAATCCTTTTCCTTCCCCCCATGCAAGTAATTGGTTTCCTTTGCTCATTCCTCAGGAAATATGACAGAATGAGAAGCTGAAGGCCTGGGGTCTTGTCTTTCTGGTTTGTTTTCCGAAAGCCCAGATTCTTATGGAAACAAAAAGTTTAGACCAAATATATGGGGAAAACAGTAGGGAAAGTACAGGTCCCAGGAGAGAAGAGTCAGGTGAATGCTGAACTTTCTCCTCCTTATGTATAACATATTAAAAAGGTCTTTGTTTTTGATTTCTTTTGAGTAAGGATTTTGATGAAAATTATGGACATCTGAGTAAGAAATCTAGGGCAGGAAAATGACCAGACTATATCACAAAGAGGGAAGGTCTCTGCAATCTCACTCAATCCTGCAGCATGTGTTCTGTAATCCTTGGATTAAATCAGAATGAAAGTGCCCTGAAAAAGCAATAATGGGGATTTTATAGCCTGCTTTAGGTTTAAATTGAGTTAGAATTTAATAACACTTGGTGACATTTTTAAGATCATATATCTGTAGTCAGCAAATTAGTTAATACTATGATTAGAATACTATAAATTTTCTGTCAGACAACCAAAGCTGCACTAGGAAAAATGCTGACCTAAAAAGTGTTCAGTATAGAGGGAAACTATAGGATAAAAAAGAATAAAGTACATTTCTCATATTTATGTTTTTGATTCATAAATAGAAATTATTACTGAGTACAGGTCACAGTAAGAGGCACAATGAGGAATATGAAATTTTAGAAAATTGGTCTCTCCTTTCAAATTTTTTATCTAGTTGAGAGCTTTTGTGATGTGAGGGACACAGTGTCTTTTATCAAGTTTCCCTTCTGATTTCTGAAAATCCACAATAGAATATGTGCTTGTTCCACAAACCTGTCCTGAGAGACAGGCTATTATAGTGGTCAAGATTACTGGCCCCAAGGCAAAGTCATCAGAATTTGTAGCTCAGCTCTGCTGCTTACGATTTTTTTGATATTGATCAAGTTACCCAGCATCTATGTACCTCAGTTTTCCTATCTAAAAAGCAGGAATAATAGGCTTACTTAGATTGTTATTGTGAAAACCAAATGAGATAATCTATAAAAATGCTTGCAATGTAATATTTCAAAAGTGGCTCAATAAACATGAGCATGTTATTTTTAGGTGGTTGTTGCTTACTTTTCTCCATAAAATGACTGCTTCAGGCTTTTCTGCTCATCACCTATTTCCATGTTATACACACTTCATCTGCTTGCTGTTTTCTTCTCACTTTAGTTGTGCACTAAAGTTTGGCATGGCTCCTAACTCTTAATTACCTAAAGTGCAGCTGTGGCATTTTATAAAACTTTACTGAAGTATGTAGGAGATGATATATATGTATATGAGACTACAGTTCAGGAAAGGGAAACCTGAAACAAAGCATTAGGTGCCATTTCTCCTCGAGTCTATTAGTCATGACTTCTAAAGAGGCTCCCCAGCAGGATATCTCTTTCCTTTGCTTTTATGTCTCCTTTTCTAAGTTATAGCTCATCTGATACCTAAAGACAGCTATCAATTACCATGTCTTTTTTATAATAGCCTGTGCTTTTGATTAAATACCTTCACTTTCTTTAATGTTTTGAATAGACTAGGAAAGCCACTCCCTAGTTCTACCAGCCCATGAACTCTAGGTGGGTTGGAATTTATTGTTTGACTTAAAGTGAAGCATTGATTGAATATTTTCTTGATTTCTCCATTTATTTTGCTATGAATGGTGCTCCCATTCCAGAAAGAGGGACATGATGTTGGCATTACATTTAGGAGCTTCCATTAAGTGTAACTGAATTGTGGGGCAGTGCCCAGCTATGCTAAAATTATATAACGTTAATGAAGTAAACCAAGGTCCTTCTGCCATTGCAACTAATTTGCTAAAGAATGAAGCTAAGATGTAAAAGTGACCCTGCAAAGATGGAATGGCACTTGAACTAAACTCCTCAGGCTGATGGGACAGAATACCTTGATCCCAGGTAGCAATTTGATGGTTACCGTCTCAGCATAAGGAGAAGACAGTCTTCTTTCTGATACTTTCATCCAGAGCAAGTAGCATTTGAGTCTGTGGAATCCAGGCAGAACGAGATGAGAATAGCATCACTGAAGCTCAAGGAAGGGGCAGGAGATATCTCCAAGCTGAGGAAAAAGAGCCTTTTCTACTATTAAGGGGGAATTTATTATAAGGAAACGTGGAAAGACATAAAGAATTAAAATTAGAAAGTCATTAAAAACTAAGTTAGCCTCTGTCTCTGTTTCTCTCTCTATTTCTTATACAGGGTATTTCATCTGTATTTGTGTTTGCAATCTATTTCATTCTACTCTCTCTAGAGACTGGCTTTTTATCCTGCCTATGTAACCTGTGGAAAACAATCATCCCATCATCCCCAAGTTTGCACATTTCTTCAAGACTATTTTCCTCCTGCTCAATTCCAAGTTACCAAGAGAGAGAATGTGATTGTCTCAGCTTGGATCTGGCATCTACCCCAAACGCAGAGTCACACAGTTCAAACATGGTTGTCGGAGGGAGTGAAAAAGACAGTCATTACAGAAGTTGGGTTATTGGGACCTCAATCACTTCAAAAAGTGCAAAATTTGTCTTTCCACACTCTTTTCCTTTGATCCTTTGCAAGCAGAGGTACCATACCTGAACCACCAGCTTCCCCACCACCAACAGCACCACGCTGTAGATAACCAAGGGCTGGGCTATAAAAATTGATATCATTTTTCCCTTATACCTTTCAGTTTCTACCCATATGAAAGGCATCCTCTCAAAGTATCCATAAGTTATTACAGGTCAAGCTAGTTTGGGGGTGGATTTCCTAGTTCTCACTATAGTAAGGTTGCCAAATTAAATACAGGATGTCCAGTTAAATTAGAATTGTGGATAAATAATGAATAATTTTTAGTATAAGCATATTCCAAATAGTGCATGGGACAGACCTATATTAAAAATGTTTCATTGTTTATCCCAAATTAAAATTTACCTGGGTGTCCAATACTTTACGTGTTTAATTTGGCAACACTAATCTGTTACTACAGGGAAAAGGGGGAAAACAATCAGTAATAATAGCAGTCTCTACAATACCTTTTAAAGCTTAATTTGGTTTGTTATTTGAAGTAAAAAGGTCTTAACTAAGACATAGGTGAGTGTTTTTTTCCTCCTCACACCAAATACATGTCTTTTCCAACACCATTTCTCCATCTCTCTGGCATCAACTGGGTGTCCTACAAGTCAATCCAATTTAATTCAGACATTACCTAGAGTTTGCATCAGACTCCACGGGTTGAAGGCTCAGTTCCACAAGACTTCTCCCACTTCGGATGCCAGCTACACATGGGGTACCTAGGCTACTCAAATTTCTGCCTGACTGACTACAAATTCAAGGAATTCCCAAGACCTCCCTCTTCCTCAGGTTCAATAATCAGCTAGAATAACTCGGAACTTAGGCTTTACTATTACTGATGTATTATAAAGGATACAACTCTGCAACAGCCAAGTAGAAGAGATGCATAGGGCAAGGGGTGTGGTGGGGCCGGGGAGCAGAGCTTCCATGCCTTGTCTGGGTGCCCCACCCTCCCAGCACCTCAAAGTGTTTTGCCAACCCAGACGGTTCGCAAACCCTGTGGCTCAGGAGTTTTTATAGAAGTCTCATTATGTAGGCAGGATTAATTAAATCATTGGGTTATTGGTGATTAACTCCATCTCCAGCCCCTCTCCCTTCCCTGGAGGCTGTGGAATGGAACTGAAAGTTCCAAGCTTCTAACCCAGGCTTGGCTTTTTTCTGGCATCAGCCAGATCCTAAAGCTACCTAACTCTACCCCCACCCCCTGTCATGCATTAGGATACAAAAGGCACATTTTTATCACTCAGAAGATTCCAAGCATTTTAGGAGGTTCCAAGGGTTTTAGAAATGTGCAGTTGTAGCTCATTTCTGCAGGAGACCCTTTGTTTATTTGTATTTATTTTTTATTGAGACATAATTGATTGTACATATCTGTGGGGTACAAAGTTGAATATCAATACCTGTGTGCAATAAGTGATGATCAAATCAGGATAATTAATATATTCCTTGTTACCAAACATAATAATTCTTTGTGACCCTTTACCAATTTCTTACTAACCACCCCCGCCTCCCCTTTTGCAGGAGACCCTTCAATAAACTGTATCCAGTGTTGTCCAACAGAAATGTAATGCAAGCTACACATGGAATTTTAAATTTTCTAGTAAGTAAAGTAAAAATAATCAAGTAAAATTAATTTTGATAGTATATTTTATTTAACACAATATGTCTGAAATATTATAATTTCAACAGGCAATCAATAAACAATATGAATGAGATCATTTACTTTTTTCAAACTTAAGTCTTTGAAGTCCATGTGTATTTTACACAAGTGGCCAGCCTTGTTCCTGCAGCCACAGAAAGGCCTCAGGCAGAGAAATGTGAGTGCATGTGCTAAAGAGTTATTAGGAAAACTTCCCACCAAACTGCAGGTGATCTCTGGAGAGGCAAAAGGATATGGTCAAGGCACTAACAGCACTTGCTACAACCACTTAAATTAATAACTGGCCCCGTTCTATTCCGGTGCTAGCTAAAAATGGCTAAACTAGTTAGGAAGTTAGGATACTGGATCAAGAAAATTACTAAACAAATGTTCTTTTTTCACCTCAGCAAAAAAGCTTCTCATTAGTGAATGCGAAATGATAATGTACTGAGTTTATTTTTCCTATACTTGGTATTTCCCCCATTTCAAGCCTCCAGATAGATGGAGACTGGCTTTGCCTCAGGGCCGGTTTATGATAGGTCTGAAAATAGAAGCGTCTGACCCTAAGGCTTTCCCGGCTTTTGTTTCCTGAAGGCAGGCACCTCTGGAGGGAAGGAATGGGTAGTGGAGGTAAAGAGAATCCCATAGTAAGAGAGAGAGAGAGAGAGAGCAAGCAAGAGAGGGCTGAAGGGACAGAAGTGGGTAAGGGGAAACATGAGCTCTATTCAATGGCAGTCCCTTGGGGCAGGGGAAAGGTAAGATGGCAAGATCACAAGAATGACCACTTATGAACCTAACGTAGCAGGCACCCACGTGCTGAATTTTTGAGGCTGGCAAAGATTTAATTGCCTCTAAGCTTGGCCCAGAAGTGGCAGTCATCACAAGTCAATGGGTGTCTCTGCAGTGATCAGTGTGGACCACAGACTGGATGGGGCCTCCCTGGAGAGATTGCTCTGGGTGAGACTCCCAGACACTTGCAGGGCTCTGGGCCCTAGTAAAATTGCATTCTTTTTTTTTTTTTTTCTAGATTGGTTACTTAAATGTGTCAACATACTCTCTAAAAAGCTATAAGGAGACTCTGGCAATATGGGCAGGATTTTTAAAAATTTAGTATTTCATGAGATGAGCATAAAGATTTCACTTTTCACATTCTAGGACTATGCTATGTATTTGTTTTTCTGGCTTTTTGTTAAAAAAAAAGAGCATTTATATTTCAAATAGTTTATTTATTTTCTTTATACATATAAATTTATAATATATCAAATTCTATACTCCAAAAATAAGAATAAGACCTTGAGGCAGTAGCTTATAAATAACCGATGCCTTTCAAGCAAAATGAGTGAATATTTGAGTAGAAATTTATCCTCCTTATTGCTCCATTTTATAAATTCTAAAATTATATTTTACTTTAATTTTAAATAAACATACTTTTAGGCTTATAGAGGAATTCTAAGACTAGTACAACAAATTCTACATACCCTTAACCAATATTTTTCAAATTCAACATTTTATCATTCTCTCTTTTTCTCTCTCCACACACACACACACACACATTTGAATCATTTGAGAGGAATCTCTAAAAATATCTGTTTATATGTACATACTGTAAAATGCATTTTCTTTTTTTTTTGTTTTTTTTTGGCAGCTGGCCAGTACAGGGATCCTGGACCTTGGTGTTATCAGCACCATGCTCTAAACAACCGAGTTAACTTGCCAGCTTCTAAAATATATTTTCTAAAACAAAAATATTCTCTTAGAAAACCACAGTATAGTTAATGCTTCTATAAAAGATCAATGTCAGGAAATTAGCATTGACAAAACACTATCATCTAATTTACAAACCTGCGAAATTGCCAATTTTATCAGTAATGTTCTTTGTGGCAAAAGGAAATCCTAAATCACAGGTTGCTTTCGGTTGGTTGTCATATCTCTTTAGTCTCCTTTAAACTGAAACATTTCCTCACTTTTTTTCTTTTTTGTCTTTCATAACGTTGACATTTTTGAAGAGTACAGGCCAGTTATTATGTAGAGTTCCCTTCAGTTTGGATTTGCCTGATGTCTTATCATCAATAGATTTAGGTTATGTATGCATTTTTGTAAAGAATGCTACAAAAGTTATGCGCTTTTTTCTCAGAGCCTCATATCAGGAGGCACGTGATGTCACTTTCATTGAGGTAGTCCTATTGCAAAATAACTATCAGCTGAACTAAGCAGTCTTCCCAGTGACATAGCTGATTTGCATTCTGGTGCAAGTTTTTTATCTCATTGTTAGTAATAAGTGATTCATGGACTAGCATTTTGAGTAGCACTCTCACAGAATACATTTGTTAATTATGTTCCCAGTGTCCATTTCCCAACTTGTTCCCTTCACAACAGCATTTAATTTTCATTTGTCAGATGTGGGGCGTGCCTGGGGTCCTCCCGCAGACCCAGAAGGAGAAGGAGCTGACAGGATTACCCCAGTGTTGGGACCGAGGGATCTCGGGGAAAAGTGAGCCTGTTGCCCGCCAACCTGCCCCGTGAAAGAGACACTCAGGCATGGCAGGGGTTCTGTCAGGGCAGTTCCACTTTATTGCCATTACACTGCAATTTATATAAGCAAGCAAGTAGGGGCTTTCCATGAACTAACCAATCAATTAAAGGATCACGCAGGCATGCATTTTGTACTAACATGCTGAGCATAGCGATCACACAGGGTTCATGAGTGCAGAAATACTGGAGGACCAATAAAACCCTTTGGAGCTATCTTGGGTTACGCCTCCCCTACTTCCCGCAGGTGCCATCTTCATCCTCCACCCATATGCACCATGTGGCTCACAGATAATGTTTGCTCCTAAAAATGGTCCCAACAGTCGGATGCACTTCAATCTGAGGGAACCCATCTGAGAACAAAGGCTGATGAAGAAGGGAACAGTTGAACAGACTGAAGAGACCAGATGCACCGTTGACCTTATGAATGCCTAGATTAACCCTCACCTGAAGCATGCTGTTGAACTGTTTAGCAGCAGTTCCAAACCAAAGTTTGTATTATCCACTATGGGAGGACCCATGTGGGGGAGTATCGTTTGTTGTGAGCAATGCTGGGCTAACACAGCCACCATTTAGTTCCTAAGGTCAGAATGACAAACATGTTGTGATGTAAAGAATAGTTATGAATAATAAAGAATTGTCCTAGCCTAAATACTAATAGCACGTCCCCTCATTGAGAAACACTTATAAATTTTTAGATTTGGATTTGGATTTTTAGTTATTTTGGATTGGGATTTTGGTGATTTTGGACTGAAGGCATTCTACCTTGTAACACTACTATTCAGTGAGTACTTATGGGTAGCTTTGGACAGTGTGTTTATTACCAGCATCTGTTTCGATGGTCAGGGCTCACTCCATACTAGTTATTAAATGTTTTATATTTTTATCCTGGCTACCAGACTCAGAATTCTTTGCTCTAGGTTTGCTGTGTCTGGGGCAAGCCTTAGTGCTGAGCTTTAGTGTTTTCAGTGTCTCCTTCCCCAAATCCTAACTGCACCTGCAAAGCTCATATGAGGGGACTTTTGCCTCAGTTTCCTGATTTTGCATTGTAGCTGGAGCGCACTACTGGCTGGAACTCCTCTGCCCTTTCTAAGCTCTTGGCAATTCCCTCTTCCTAGGAAGTAGAACCCACTCCCTGACACCATGCCAATGATTGAAGGACTGTTTTTACCAGACTTCCCAGGAGTCCTGCCATTTGCCTGTCTCTCAGAAATGCTCGCATAAAAGATCGTTTTAGCTATGCCAAGCTATCAGCTGAGTTTCCCTTGGATAATGAAGACATCCTTGACCGACTGTGAGTTTTCCACACTTACAGGGGTACTGGGATTTGGCCTGATGACTGCCTCCCACCAGGCAGACCAGCCTGCAGTGCATTCAGTCCTTCTTACAACAACCTCGCCCTGCTGCTGCAGTCTCCTCTCCACCACACCCCATGTCTGAACCTCACAGATAATGACAGCCTCCTTGGGAGTGAATTAGAGCTCCCCACCTACTCAGTGACATAATCATCTTCTTAACTTTCTTCAGAGATAAAAGCAGAAAGATTCTTTGATAGTAATGGGTAGTTGTAGAGTATTAAACTGTAGAATGGAAATTTGAGATAATTATCTAGGCAGAGAAATTTATATTCAAAAACTAATAAAGAAAAGTGAAATGAGTTTTACTTTGATTATAGGCACTAAAAATAGCTTCTTATATTGATTTTTATCACTAGATGAGGAGTTCCTAAATATTTTGTGAGAAGGGATTGTTTTGGTCTTCTGAATTGTTGAAGTCACCATAGTTGGCTCAGGGAGAATGCTGACAGTGAAGTGGGTGCACAGCAGAGGAGCATATCCTTGGGCATAACATTCTGCCTCATGATCATGTGGCCTATCAGAAGGGGGACGCCTGGCAAAGAGGAGGGCAGCTAATGATAAATTATTTAAAGATTTATAAGATTTTAACAATGAGTAATTCAAAAAGGCAATTAAGAAAACAGTTCTATTTACAATAGTATCAAAAATAATAAAATACTTAGGAATAAATGTAACCAATGAGGTGAAAGACTTGTACATTGAAAACTGTAACACATGGCTAAAAGAAATAAAGAAGGCACAAACAAATGGAATGACATCTCACGTTCAGAACTGGAAGACTTAATATTGTTAAGATGTTCATGCCACCACAAAAAATCTACAGATTCAACTCAATCTCTATCAAAATCCCAGTGACTTTTTTTTACAGAAATAGAAAAATTCATCATAAAATTCTTATGAAATCTAAAGGGACCTTGAATAGTCAAAACAATTTTGAAAAAGAACAAAGTTGGAGGACTCATACTTCCTGAGTTCAAAACACATTACAAAGTCATAGTAATCAAAACAGTGTGGTACTGCCATAAAACCAGATAAATATGGAACAAAATAGAGAGCCTAGAAGTAAACCATTCTGTGTATAGTTAATGATCTTCAACAGGGTGCCATGACCACCCAATGAGGAAAGGGCAGTATCTCTGGGAAAACTGAACATCCACATGTAAAAGAATGAGGTTGGACTCTTCTCTTACACCATATACAAAAATTAATTAAAGGCCTAAGTATAAGACCCTAAACTATAAAACTCTTAGAAGAAAACATACGAGAAAGTTTCATAACATTGCACTTGGCAATGATTTCTTGGATATGACACCAAAAGTAGACAGCAAAAGCAAAACTAGACAAATGGGACTATACCAAACTTAAAATTTCTTGTGTATCAAAGGATACAATCAACAGAGTGAAAAGGCAACCTATGAAATGTGAGAAAATATTTGTAAGTCATATATCTGTCAAGGGGCTAATATCCAAATTATATAAATAACTCCTACAACTCAACAACAAAAAATCAAATAACCTGGTTAAAAATTGAGCAAAGGACTTGAATAAATATTTCTCCAAAGAAGATATACAAATGGTCAACAAACATATGAAAAGATGCTCAACATTACTAATCACTAAAGAAATGCAAATCAAAATTACAATGAGATATTACTTCACACCTATTAGATGACTACTATAAAAACAAACAAGTAAACAAATAAACAAACAGAAACTAACAAGTCTTGGAGGTAATGTGGAGAAACTGGAACACTTGTGCACTGTTGGTGGGATTATAAAATGGTGCAACTGGTATAGAAAACAGTATTGAGTTTCTTAAAAAATTAAAAATATGATCCAACAATTCCACTTGTCAGCATATACCCAAAATAATTGAAGGCAGGGTCTCAAAGAGATATTTGCATACCCATGTTCATAGCAGCATTATTAACAACAGCCTAGAGATGCAGGCAACCTAAATGTTCATTGACAGATGAATGGATAATCATAATGTGGTATATACATACAATGGAATATAATCTTTAAGAGGAAGGAAATTTTTTCACATGCTACATCATGGTTGAACTTTGAGGACATTATGTTAAGTGAAATCAACCAGTCACAAAAAGACAAATACTTTGGATACCTCATCTATGATTTCACTTAGATGAGGTACCTAAAGTAGTCAAATTCGTAAAAAAAGTATAATGGTGGTTATCAGGGGCCAGGAGGAAGATGAAAAGGGGTGTTATTTAATGGGTATAGAGTTTCAGGTTTGTAAGATGGAAAACTTGCATCGATCTGTTTCACAACAATATGAATATACTTAATACTACTGAACTGTACACTTAAAAATGATTAAAATGATTTATGTTGTATGTTTTAAAATCCCAATATAAATTTTTTTAAAATTTATTAAGCAACAGTTCAAGATCTATTTATAGATTCTGATGTATTGATTGAGGATATGCCACAGATCATTACATAAGTCATTTTGACCATAAAGATACTTTCAAAACTTTGTCTGATTTCTTCTTCCTCTAGTATTAAATATATAGTTCTTAGCTGCAGAAGGAAAATGAAAACATAAGCAAGCAAACAAGCAAATTCTTTTCTGTTCCACATGGTTCATTTCCAGACTACCTTAGAGAGTGACTTGACTAAATCAAGGCCTAGCTCTCTCTGACTCCAGTTCTTTTAAGCTTAACTTTAAAAGGGCACAGAGAAGGTACATAAAGAATCAAAATCTATTTTCCTCATCACACCCCATTAGAAAGTTTCTATTACTAGGCCCTTCCAATATAAGTACAGTATAGTTTCATAGAACTGATTTGTGAAGGAAAGTGAGGAATAGGAAGAAATGCAAATTAAGAAAGAAACAAAACCACACCTGGCATATGTAAACATTTAGAAGGCTTCTCTCAACTATTCTATTAACATGTTTCCTGACCTCAATTTGCTTTTTCTTTATTCTATAGCTGAAAATAACTTGGTCTTCCCCTTGTTCCTTCCTTTAGTTCTTTTCAGCTTTGTTTATTCATTAATTCAGCAGGCATTAGGTGCTACAGTCAGATTATGAGATTCTATCAGATCTTTAATTCTTTACAACATGCTGTGACATAAGGCAATCTGTAGGTTCAATGCTACACCAGAGAGGAAGGAATGACCAGAGGTATTATTCTACTACTAGCAAAATTGAGGGACTATTGCCTGTTTATTATCATATGTACTCCAGTGATTGCCCTGTTGTCAAGTCAATTCTTCTCAGTTTGCACAGGGAGCTATATTTCGATACTATTCTATGTATACTATTTCATTAGGTATCATAAAGGGTTAGAGATTGGGAGGAAATAGAGAGGGTTTGTATGTAGTCTGCCAGTAGTGTGTGATCTACCTCTAGATCAAACAAACAGAATAAATTTAGAACAAACAGAATAAATCTGCTCAGTTACCAGGGATAAAGCAACATTTTGTGAATGGCCCAATGGTGCCATTACTGAAATTGTCATTTTTACCTTGAAGTTTCAGAATGTTGAGATAAAAGTTTTTTGATTACCTACTATTGTTAGGCATAGTTTTGTTTTTACTCATTATATGAGTATTATGATATATGTATAATTTATTATCACCCCCCCCTTTTTTTTTAACAGATAAGAGAACTGAGGTTCAAAGATTTAGGCAACTTGTTCAAGATCATACAACCAGTAAATGAAAGATGAGGAGTTCAAACACAGAAACTTCTGTCTCCAAAGTCTCTTACCTTTCTATCTTTGTGACAGGCTAAGTTTAAAATACTAAAATAGCTACCATTTTACCTCAAGATTGGTTACAGCTTGGTGCTGATAACACGAGGATCCAGGGTTTGATTCCCGTACTGGCCAGCTTCCAAAAAAAAAAAAAAAAAATTACCTCAAGGAGGAATAATTTTCTAAACTATACCTAATTTTACTTCAGTCATCCATAGATTGGCCCTTTAACTCTTCTTTCTTGAAACAAAGACATTTTCTTTCAATAAAGACTTTCACATAAAAATGAGTTAATTTCTTAGTGATTTATTTGTTCACATTTTTATTTCTTATATGAAAGTACAAACCTCAGGGTTTGAAAAATGCCAAATAAATAATTACTAGTCAAAACCTGGAGGAGCAAGCTGAAGCTAAGTGACCATAGAAACCAAAATGTGAATCGAGAGAAATGACATTGAAATCAGTAAGGCTTTTATTTTTTATTTTTATTTTTTTATTGGCAAACAGGGTGTCTGGCATGTGCCTGTGGGGTAAGGCAAGTAAAAGGAGAGACACTGTAAGACTTTGATAGCTCCTAACACTTACTTTTGGAAATTCTGCCTCACGTTATATCAAATTCACTTAAATGTACCCACATGCCACATTAAATGTAATATCTGTGCAGTGAATAGAATGTAAATGCTTTTTATAGTTTTGTTTTGGAATTTTTAAATTTATGGTTAGCTCTGATTTCTAAAGAATCATTGAGCTTACTAGGGGATCATTTTGAAATGAGACAATCTAACTACAAATTTCTCGTGAGGGTAATAAAATTGTTACTAATATTAAATTTAATGATTAATGAAATAAACATAACATTACTTTTGTAGATATGTAATGATTTTGTTTTGTGTTTGGAGCCAATAACTTTTGTTTTCTAAAATAGAGCAATGTTTTTTAAAAAGCAGCTTTATTGAGATATCTTTCATATACCATACAATTCACTCATTTAAAGTGCACAATTCAATGGCTTTTAGTAGACTCACAAATATATGTGACCATCATAATAGTAAATTTTAGAACATTTTCATCATCTCAGAAAGAAAACCTATGTGTTTAGCTATTATCCCTCCCACTCTCCACCCCATCACCAGCCCTAGGCATCATAAACCTACTTTCTGTTGCTTTGTGTTGCTTCTCCCCCCATGGATTTGTCACCCCACTTACCCTGGGTGATGGAGATGGAGAGGATTACTCAAAGCCCATCTCTTCTGAGCAGTGAGAAGCCCCAAAGTGGTTAACTTCCCTGGGAACACTCCCTCCAGTGAGAGGCAACCCTTCTTTGGGAAATTAACCCTGAATTGGGGTTCTCTTCCTGCATTTATTTTCCAGACCAGGAAGCTACAGGAAGAGAACATAGGTGGGGTTATAGTTTAACAATGTAGGCTGGTAGCTTTCAGTGAAACAAGTCAGATGACATTCCATTAGACAATTAAGTGATCTTACAGCAATTTCTCAGTATCTTTACATAACAATCAGTAACTAGTCTGTCCTTGAGCCAGCAACCTTGCTGTGCCACAAATCTGTATCTTACACCAGAGACTTATAGCCTGAGGAAAATTTCCAGTCCTTGCAAGGTCAGTATTTGAAACTGCAAGGCTTTGGAAAACCAGGCCTTGTGAGGTACATTTGCTTTATAGTATATTCCACTTCTCCCCCATTTTATTTATTTAAAAGAAAAAGCAAAACTATAGATCAGATTGGCACAGTTAAGACAAAAGCATTTGAAGCAAAGTTGGTATCATTTAGCATGGCAAGTCCTTTTAATTTACTTCAGGTGAGGACTGATGATTTCATAGTCTCAGGGCGGCTGCAGCAGCATCATTCCAGGTGCTGTGAATTGGGTGTAATTACTAATTGTTGAAATTCCAGAATGGGATTCTGCTCCACATAATAGTTGATTCTGAGTCTAGAGCGTTTGTTATTATTAGCTCACCTATCCAGGACATTAATGCTTTCAAAGCATCTAGTCTTATGTGAAATTTTTGATCAATTACAAGTCTTTTGTTTAAGAACAGGATGTCTCATCCAAGTTACAAACACCCTCTTTAAGGCCAGGAAAATTTAGAGAACTGCTTTTGTAGAGAAATTACTTTCCTTTATGATAAAGGCATACCTCATAAAAGCATTGATGACCAGTATCTTGATTGAAAAGGTCTTACTTTTCTTTGTATAAATCTCTTAGAGTTGGGAAGTCTCTTTTCCAGGTGGTGATTGAAAGAAGCATCTCGGCTCACTTTCTCTCAGTTTCCTCCACGTTGCAGGGAAAGACAAACATCAGGATGAACCAGCACCAGGCCAAATTTAGGCAACATAAAAGAGAGATCAGCAACTTGGAAATGAGACATGCTATCTTATATTCAAAGTTCTAAATTATATCCTGTTATAAAGAGAGAGAAAGTCAATTTTCATTGAGCTTATAAAAATAGCCACATTGCCATAATAATCATAAGGATACTTAAAGTTATTAAATTTTGGGGGGGGATCAAATAGGAAGAAAACAAATGCTTTTTACTTCTGTTTTATTTATTTTTATTTTTTTATTATTTATTCATTTATTTATTTTAGTCTTTTTCATGACCGGTAAGGGGATCGCAACCCTTGGTGTGGTGTTGCCCACACCACACTCAGCCAGTGAGCACACCGGCCATCCCTATATAGGATCCGAACCCGCGGCAGGAGCATCGCTGTGCTCCCAGCGCCACACTCTCCTGAGTGCGCCATGGGGTCGGCCCCTACTTCTGTTTTAAATGACATTTTACCAAACTGTTGCTAGTTATAGATAGCTTAAGAGAGAGAGTTTTCTTACATTTGGAAAAACATTAAGATAACCAGCAGTGTTTTAAAATAAGGAAAGTGTAAAAACCCATGATTTTTTAAAAATTAATTTACCAATTAACTTTTGTTGTTTTGAACTTTGTGAACAATTTCACAAACCCATCAGTGTCTTCATTAGAATTTTGGAACTTTAGTTAAAAGCTATGAACTCAAAGTTTGTCGGAAACTGTACCTATCAGAGTTTTTTCATGAAACATTTGAAGACGTAACATTTTAAAATTATAATTAAGCCAGGATTATGACTGGTAGCATTTATATCAAGACACAGATATTTATGAACCTTACAAGATTTTGGAACACATATCCATAACACCTTCAGTACTGACAACGCTTTCCCATATAGTCTAATTTATTTAATAAGCCAATTAGTTTTGATACATTTTCTATATATCCTTTGAGAATATCCAGGGCCCTTGGAATTCCTCAAAGTTATTTTAAACTTTCAGAATTTAGTGTTGGAAAGCTTTGTTAAATAACAAAAGTATTAAAACATTTAGTTGAATAAAATCACAAATTGCTACAAAAAATAAAACCAAGGTGACAAAGGGTTTTAAAGGCACTGAGCACAAGAACTTATCATGATAAAACATGAAATAAGCTCCCTAGGCCTGTTATCTAAAAGACAAAGAAAACCTTTTACAATTTTTTAATAAGAGCAGTTAAGTATTTTTTTAAGTATATCTGGTTGTTCCATTGCAGGAGAGTAAATTCTAACCCTGTATTAGAATACTTTTGACATTAATTTTTAGAAAAACTCACACATAATTTGTTTTTAAATCCAGTTAATGTTTTTTTGGTTTTTTTTTTTTTTTTTTTTTTTACTGTAAAACCCTTTTAACAAACTTATCTACATAAAACATTATCAAGACTTACACAGACATTCTGTTTTTGTCCTATACTTCCTACTTTCTAAATAGCCAGTCATTTTACTCTAGGACTAAAATACACTGTACCAGATGCTTTCTTCCATAAAAATTATTTTTCTTTCTCTCTACCCCATCCAACCTTAACCATGTCCCGACATCCATAGCCTTTTTAAAATCATCTCCTTTTTACATACTTGTTTCTTTTTTATCAATGTTAAATTGGCATAATTTGTCTAAAAATTATGTATAAAAAACATTTTTTTGTTTTTTTGTTTGTTTGTTTTTGGTGGGGTTTACAACTTAAAATCCTCTAGCAAAGACAAATGTAGTCCTATTTGATTAGTAAACCCAGGCAACAATGTGTGTTGATAAGAACATTTTTATACATTCAAGTTAGTAAATAGGTGTCCATTTATCAGAGCAAATTATACAAAGCCCAGTTTTTTGAGTTTTAGCTATATTTACCAAATACATATTTATGGTTTCCCAGCCAAAAACTTGGTGTATTAGATTTAAACCCTTATCAGTTAATGCTAACTAGGGACTTTGTGATATTTGGCATAGGTTTCTTTTAACTAGGCATTTTAGGTCCCAGGTTTCCATGTGGCTGGCGTGGTCCACACCATGGCAGGATCCTAAAGGAATCAGCTTGGGCTGCCCTCTCTGAGTTGGCAAGGCCGCCAGAGGGAGAGCTGTTGGCAAGGCCACAGCTACGAGCACTTGCTACAACCATAAGGGCTACTGCCTTGGCTTTGTGGTACTGCTTTTGCTTTATCTTTCAATATTTTGGTTAGCATGGCAGTTCTCTGAATTCCCAAAAGATTATAAAAATAACACAAATGATTTTGCAGTCATTGAACTAAACATTCCCACAGAGGATGCGAGTAAATTGGACAATTTAAAATTATCCCTTATGATAAATTGACCACACCAGCATATGTTCCAAAAGCACCACTCATGAGTAAATATGAGCTGCAGCCTAAACACACGAAGTTATTTCAAAAAGGAAATTTCCATCCTCTCCTGACCATCTGGGTAAATGGATATATGGGATACAAAATGGGGAAAGGAAAAATTTGGTATCCCCCTAGGGGATGTCCAAAATATGATATAAGTTGGCAAACATCATTTACTGGAGATTATATTAATGGCAAGAGAATGGTTGGTATTAACAGGAAATTATATGATTGCGATAAATTAAGTATATGGAAATGAAACCGTAGAATTCCCTTTACTTGGTGGTGTCCAGTTTTAAATAAATCATTAAGAATCAGGTGTTGGGATAAAAATATATCCTGTAAAATTATTAAACCTACAAAATTAGATCTTAGAAAAGTAAGAGAGTACAACTGGTTTTGTGAGGGATGGTGCTGTGCACAATGACACTTTCACATTTAGATCAAGATTACAGGGCCATAGTCAATGCATAACCTTAAAATTTGCATAATAATGCTGCTCAAATATCCACTGTTCTTTTTCCATATGAACAGTAGGTTCATTCCATTAGAACATAAAATCATTAGACCCCCATTAGAATTTAAATGTTAACATTTTTCCTTTTAGCAAAGTTGTATTTACATTTAAGAATAAATATAGGTTATCTAACACTTTGTAACCAAAATAGCTGCCACCCTGTTAATAGGGTGGATATTAACCACAGCTTGCTAACAGAAAAAGGTCACAAGATAACGTCAAGACAATGAAGGGATGGCTTCGATCTGATAACCTGATTCCAGGAAAAAGAAGCACAAGTTGATCACCTGAGACATGCTGACAAAAGGAAAGGACTGGCTGACCTCTAAAAAAGTTTTCCTTCCTGCTTTTTGGACTATTGATTTAAGCTTGCTGATACAATAAAAATAGTACCCAACCCCCCCCTGCAGAGAAAAATCTAAATAAAAGGCATTGTCTCATGCTCTACTGAGCTCTAGCTGCAATACACTGATAGCCCGCAGAGAGAGAATGTGCATATTGATGCATTGAGGTCTCCGTCTGTGTTTGTTATTTTCACCGACCCTCTCCATCCCTTTTTGGGTACCCACCCCTTGCTGAAGCGGGACTTCAGCACATGGCATTTGGAGCCAAGTGGAATGCAGAGAGGCAGAGGGCAGTTTTCACTATCTATGTCTAAAAGATATTGTTTCTCCCAGCATGGCCAGGAGGTGGAGCTGAGATAACAAAGAGACATATTGACCTAGAGACAAATTTAGGTAAAAGGTTTGAATCAAATTTTGAAAATATATTTATCAAAACTTTAGAAGATTTAAATCATGTGAACTTGAAAAGTACACTTATTTATTTAATGAGTGTGCATTAATTATAAGCCAATTTGGTACCTTGAAGACAACACAATTACACCTACAGACATGAACATATAGACATAACATATAGCTTACACACGCATATGTGCAGACATAAAGAACAAGAACAAACAAAGATCTTATAGGTTTTGTTCAACATGTAACAAAAAGCTCACTAGTAAAAAGGACTGTCAGGTTTTGATTATGTTTTGTCAAAAAGACTTATTGGTGAGGCTTCACCTTGCCTTAAAGAAAGCAAGATAACAAATTTACATTGCAAAGCAAAGTATGCAAGCCTTTTCAAGAAGATGTAGAGAAGACTCTCTTCCTTTAAGAAGATAGCATAGAATTCTACCATAGCGTTTTGTGAAGAAATACATAGATGAGACTAGAAGAAAATTTAAAAGTCTGTTTAAGATAACCAAGTGGATGTCAGAAAATTTGAGACCATCTAGTTAAACAGGTAGATTTTAGGTTAGTTTTAGTTTCTTAAATAAGTTACTGAGCTCAAGAGCTGAGCCACCAATCAGTGATGAAACCATTCGACTCTTGATGTTTTTAGGAGAAGAGCAGTAGACTCAAAAGGGGTCTGGTTGGTGCCGTGGCTGCTTTTCTTCATAAAATCCCAGAGTCTTCAGCAAAAAAGAGTAGTACATGCAGTCAAGAAAAGAACTACTGCTTGTAAGAGAGGAGAGAAGCATCGTGTGGGTAAGAAAGAAAACCATGCTCAAACAATACCAACATTGTAAAGAAATATTAACTTCTTTTACTTTAGATTGTTCAATTTAAGTTTTCTCAGTCACTGGCAAAGATTAAATTTTATCCTTTTTTGATAAACATGTCTTAGTTTTTTGTTAAGGTCTTGGATAGGTCTCAGAGCTACTTGACATAGATTCCTAGTTGTTAGGTGGGAAGCCTTAAAGAGACCCATTGCATAATTAACCAGTGACCAATTTGTTCCCAAATTTTTATGTTAAGGCTCCCTTCCTTGAGGTATCAAGGACATGGTTGTGTAATATCCACTAACAGTTTTACAAGCTGCCATTCAGTTACTTACAGCCTGCTGCTTTAAGGAGACATTGGAGTTGTAATGTACGTTGTCTCCCCTTTCATTAATGAATTATCCATATTTTAAAAGTAAAGAGAAGGAAAATATCTCCGGGGTTGAAAAAGACCTAACTTTGACCCGCAGGCATGCAATTGCTAATCAAAAGCCACCTGTGATACCCTTACTGGGATGCATTTCCCTCATTAGGGACTCCCTTGCTGGGATGAATCGGGCGTCCTATTCCTTGCCAATGCTTGGCAGGTCAGTCTCTGATCTGTGGAGAATGTCCTTACACAGGGCACCATTTTGTTGCTTTGTGTTGCTTCGCCCCCCCACGGATTTGTCACCCGACTTCCCTGGGTGACGGAGATGCAAAGGATTACTCAAAGCCCATCTCTTCTGAGCAGTGAGGAGCCCCAAAGTGGTTAACTTTCCTGGGACCCTCCAGCAAGAGGGATCCCTTCCTCGGGAAATTAACACCTAATTGGGGTTATCTTCCTGCATTTATTTTCCAGACTAGGAAGTTACAGGAAGAGAACATAGGTGGAGTTATAGTTTAACAATATAGGCTGGTAACTTTCAGTGAAACAAGTCAGATGACATTCCATTAGACAATTAAGTGATCTTACAGCAATTTCTCAGTATCTTTACATAACAATCAGTAACTAGTCTGTCCTTGAGCCAGCAACCTTGCTGTGTCACAAATCTTTATCTTACACCAAAGACTTATAGCCTGAGGAAAATTTCCAGTCCTTGCAAGGTGAGTATTTGAAACTGCAAGGCTTTGGAAAACCAGGCCCTGTGAGGTACATTTGCTTTATAGTATACTCCACATCTTTCCATCTCTATAGAAGTTCCAGTTCTGGGTATTTCATATGAATGGAATAATATAATATGTGATCTTTTGTGATTGGCTTCTTTTACTTAGCATAATACATTTAATATTCATCCATGTTATGAGCCTGGAAGACATTGTTAAGTGAAGTAAGCCAGGAATAGAAAGACAAATACTGTGTATTCTCACTCCTATGTGAAAGCTAAGAAAGTTGATCACATTGAAGCAGAGAGTAGAATAGCAGTTACCAGAGGCTGGAAAACGTAGGGGGGAAGGAGGTTGTTGATGGATACAAAAGTACAGCTAGATACGAGCAATATTATCTAGTATTCTATAGCACTGTAGGGTGACTATAATTAACAATTTACTGTACAGTTTCAATTAGTTAAAGAGAGGATTTTGAATGTTTCCAACACAAAGAACTGATAAATGTTTGAGGCACATAAAAAAAGAATCAGTGATTGCCAGAATTTCAGGGGATGAGGGAAGGAGGGACGTCTAGGTGGAGTGTAGAGGATTTTTAGGGCAGCAAAACTATTATATATAATACTGTAATGGCAAATACGTGATGTTATACATTAGGCAAAACCCACAGAATTGTACAATATGAAGAGGGAACTCCAATATAAAACTAAGTTAATTATAATATATCAATATTAATTCATAATTGTAGCAAATATACTGCCCTAATGCTACATGTCAATAACAGGAGAAACTGTAAATATAGGTAGGGGAATCATATGGCAACTGTCTGTAATTTCTGCTCAATTTCTCTGTAAAACTAAGACGTATGTAAAAATAAAGAAAACCATTTTGAAAAAGAATATTTATCTGTATTGTAGCATGTAGTTCATTACTTAAGGTTGTCTAATGTTCCATTGTATGCATGTATCACATTTTGTTTGTTCATTCATCAGTTCATGGACATTTGGGTTGTTTCTGCCTTTTGGTTATTTTGAACTGTGCTGCTATAAACATCTGTGTACAACTAATATCCCTGTTTTCAACTATTGGGGCATACAAGAAGGAGAATTGCTGTGTCATATGGTAACTCTAGGCTTAAACTTTTGGAGAAATGCTAGATTCTTTTCTAAAATGGCTGCTCAATTTTACTTTCTTGCCAGCAGTCTATGAGGGTTCTGATTTCTCCACGTCCTTATCAACACTTGCTGTATCTGGCTTTTGATTTTAACCTTCCAATGCGAAGTGATATCTCACTGTGATTTTGATTTGCATTTCCCTGACGACTAGTGTTGTTGAGCCAGTTTTCAAGTGCTTATTGGCCATTTGTACATCTTTCTTGGAGAAATGTCTATTTGGATCTTTTGCCCATTTAAAAATTTTATTACTATTATTATTTAGTTGTAAAAGTTTTTGTATACTTGGTATTCACTCCCTTATCATATATATGATTTGCAAATATTTGTTTCATGCTATGAGCCATCGTTTTACTTTCTTAATGGTGTCTTTGAAGGACAAAATGTTTCTAATTTTGATGAAGTCCACTTTAGTTTTCCTTTTCTTGCTTATGCTTTTGATGCATATTCCAGAATCTTTTGGCAAATGGGAGGTCATGAAGTTTACCCTTTGGCTTCTTTTAATAGTTTTATAGTTTTAGCTCTTATAATTTAGGCCTTTGATCCATTTTGAGTTAATTTTTATATATTCTGTGAGGAAAGGGTCCAGTTTTATTCTTTTCTGTGTGGCTATCCAGTAAGCCCACCACGATCTGTTGGAAAGACTCCACATTAAGTGGTCTTGGCACCCTTGCTGAAACTCAGTTGACCATAGACACATGATTTTATTTCTGGACTCTCAATTCTGTTTGTTCACCTATATGTCTATTCTTTCACCAGTGTTGGTTACCACTGCTTGCAGTAATTTTTGAAATTGTGAAGTTTGAGTCTTCCTACTTTATTCTTAAAAAAAATTTTTTTTGTTTGTTTTTTTTGGCTGGTATGGAGTTCCAAATCCTTGACCTTGGTGTTGCAACACAGTGTTCTAACCAACCAAGCTAACTGGCCAGGACTCTGTTCCTTTTTTGTAAGATTGGTTGTCTATTCTGGATCCCATATAATTCCACATGAATTTTAGAATCAGTTTGTCAATTTCTACAAAGAAGTCATATGGGATTCTCAAAGGGATTGTGTTGAAAATCTGTGGATCTATTTGGGAAGTATTACCATCATAACAATATTAAGTCTTCCAATGCATGATCTTGGTTCTTTTTCCATTTATTTTGATGTTCTTTAATTTCTTTCAGCAATGTTTTATTGATTTCAAAGTATCAGTTTTACACTTATTTTGTTAAATTTATTCCTAAATTTTTTATTCTTTTTGATGCTATTTTAAATGAAGTTTTTTTTTAAAATTAAAATTTAAATTTTTTGATTGTTCATTGCTGGTGTAGAAATACTATTCATATTTGTATGTTGACCTCATATCTTGCTGAACTAATTTATTAGTTCTAATAGTTTTTTAGTGGATTCCTTAGGACTTTCTATATACAATATCATGTCATTTGTAAATAGAGATAGTTTTTCTTCTTTTTTTCAAATCTGAATGTACTTTATTTCTTTTTCTTTATTAAATGTTTTGCTGGAACCTCTAGTATAATGCTGAATAAAAGTGGTAGAACTGGACATTTTTGTCTTCTTCCTGATAGTGATATATGGTATTAAAAGAAGTGTGTATATTCATCTCTGCCTCTGCCTAAAACCTTTATAGTTAGAGGAGCTAGGAGAATCTTTTGTTCTAATATTTGGTCTTTGATTTCAGTTCCTGACACAGGGCTCCAAAGACCTTTATAATTTCCTGAGTGATAGAAGCATGCTATGGTTTAAATGATGGTTTCTCCTCCAAAATTCATGTTGAAACTTAATCCCCAATGGAACAGGATTAACAGCTGTGGTCTTTGGGAGGTGATTAAGTCATGGAGGCTCCACTCCCATGAATGGGCGGAAGAGAACGCTGTCTTGCTCTTCCACTCTTCTGCCATGTGAAGACACAGTGTTTTGTCCCCTTTTTACCTTCCATCCTTTCTTCCCCTTTTGCCTTTACATCTTCTGCCATGGGAGGGTGCAGCACGAAGGTCCTCACTAGACACCAAATGCAGGCACCTTGATCTTGGACTTTCCAGCCTCCAGAACTGTGAGAAATTAATTTCTGTTCTTTGTAAATTAGCTAGTCTATGGTATTCTGTTATTGTAGCACAGACTGAGACAGAGCATCTGACACAGCACTCCTAAATCCCTTGAAATTTCCTGGGTAACAGAAACATCTTTTGTTCTAATAAGGGGACCCTTTGTGGGCTCCTGGATAGCCTCAGGCCTGGGGTTGGTTGCCAGGGAAACCAATCATGTGACTAGAGGGTTGGAACTTTCAGTCCCACCTCCCTCTCCCTTCCATCTCTGGGGAGAGAACAGGGGCTGAATGTTGAGTTGATCATCAATGGCCCATTATATAATCATACCTTTGTAATGAAGCCTCCATAAAAACTCAAAAGGACAGGGTTTGGCGAGATTTTGGATTGCTGAACACATGGAGGTGCTGGAGGGTGATGCACCCAAAGAGGCCATGGAAGCTCTGTACCCTCCCCTCCATCCCTCACCCTGTGCATCTCTTCATTTGACTTTTCATCTGTATTCTTTGTAATTTCCTGTATAATAAACATAGATGCAAGCTTATTCCTCAGTTCTGTGAGCTGTCCTAGGAAATTAATTAAACCTAAAGAGGGGGTTGTGGGATTCCCCAATTTTTAGCCAATTAGTCAGAAGAATAGGTGACAACCTACTACTTGCAATTGGCATCTGAAGTGGGGGGCAGTCATTTGGTGACCACGGTATTGTATTCTGTGGTGAGTTGTGTGAGAGTGGGAAAAATGTTTTGATTTTTATTTTTTACACGGATCTAGTCTTTCACTATTATGTGTGATGTTAGCTGTATATTTTTCATAGATGCCATTTATCAAGTTGAAGAAGTTCACTTCTATTTCTTGTTTGCTGAGTGTCTTTTTTTTTTTTTTTTCTTTTTTGGCAGCTAGTGGATATAGGGCTCGAACCAAGGACCTTGGTGTTACTGCTGAGTCTCTTTTCATGAAACGGTGTTGGGTTTTGTCAAATGCTTTTCTACATTTATTGAGATGATCATGTGACTTTTTAAAAATTCTATAGACACAATGTATTAATTATTGATTTTCAGATATTAAACCAGCTTAGTATTCTTGAGGTAAACCCCACTTGGTTATGACATACAATTTTTCTTATATATTACTGGTTTCAGTTTGCTAATATTTTGTTGAGCATATTTGCATCTGTATTCGTAAGAGATATTAGTCTGGAGGATTATTTTTCCTTGAGATGTATTTGTCTTGTTTTCCTATCAGGATAATACCAGCCTCATAAAAGGAGTTGGAATGTACTCCTTTTTCTATTTTTTTGGAAGAGTTTGTGAAGAATTGGTATTAATTATTTATGTGTTTATTAAAATTCACCAACCAAGCCATCTGGTCCTTGGCTTCCCATGGTGGGTAATTTTTTGGTTACTAATTCATTCTCTTTGCTTGTTATAAGTCTGTTTAGGCTGTCTATTTCTTCCTGAGTCAGTTTCAGTAGTTCATGTCTTTCTAGGAATTTGTCAATTTCATCTAAGTAATCTAACTTATTGGCATACAATTGTTTACAGTATCCCTTTATAGTACTTTTTATTTCTGTAAGATTTGGTAGTTTTCATTTCTTTTTTTTTTTTTTTTTTTTTTTTGAACTTCCTGAAATTTTATTTGAATTTTATCAGACTATACTGCATACTCCCTTGAGTTGAAGGACCTTGCTTGTGTTTACAGAAGCTTCTTTTTTTTTTTTTTTTTTTTTAAAATTTTATTTTATCGATATACATTGTAGCTGATTAATGCTCCCCATCACCAAAACCTCCCTCCCTTCTCCCTCCCCCCCTCCCCCCCAACCATGTCCTTTCTGTTTGTTTGTTGTATCAACTTCAAATAATTGTGGTTGTTATATCTTCTTCCCCCCCCCCCCCCCCCCCCGGTTTGTGTGTGTGGTAGTTTTCATTTCTGATTCTAGCAATTTGAGTTTCTTTCTTTTTTTCTCAATCCCTTTATCTAAAGGTTTGTCAATTTTGTCAATCTTTACAAATAACCAGATTTTGGTGTTATTGATTTTCTATACTGTTTTTGTATCCTCTATATCATTAATTTCTGCTCCAGTCTTTATTATTTCCTTCCTTTTGCTTGCTTTAAGTTTATTTTGATATTCTTTTTCCAGTTTTTTAAGATCGAGGGTTAGGTTTTCAATTTGAAATCTTTCTGCTTTCTTAATATAGGCATTTGCAGGTATAAATTTATAAAATTTATAAACAGGCACTGCTTTAGGTATATTCTATAAGTTTTGGTATGTTGTATCTTCATTTTTATTCATCTAAAAATAGTTCCTGATTTCCCTTTTGATTACTTTATTTGCTCATTGGTTATTTAGTAGCATGTTGTTTAACTTCCACATATCTGTGATTTTCCCATTTTTTTTTCTTACTGATATCTACTTTTATTCTATTTAGGTTGGAGAACATACTTTGCATTATTTCTACCCTTTGAAGTTTTTGAGATTCATTTCATGGACTAGCATATGGTCTGTTCTGGAGAATCTTCCATGTATACACACTTGAGAAAGATGTATATTCTGTTATTGTTGGGTGGAGTATTAGATAGATACCTGTTTTGTCTAGTTGGTATACAGCATTGTTTCAGTCCTCTATTTCTTTGTTAATTGGTGTAGTTCTATCCATTATTCAAAGTCGAATAATGAAGTCTCCAACTATTATTATTGAATCGTCTATCTTTTCTTTCATATCTGTCAGTTAATAACTATTTTACATTTTCACTCTCCTTGGGGAAAAAATAACATATATCACATATCACAGGCCATGGTCACTCTGCCTGTGCTGCCTAAAGGGAAAATGGCACAGCTGAAAGGTCCCCACTGACAAGGTCCAAATGTTTCAACATGTAGAAAATTCTTTTGTGAAGATTATTGCTACTGAAACCTCCAGATTTATAGAAATCTAATTTCCAGTGATCAAAGGGGAGCCCCAGATTTTGGTTGCAAAAAGAAGAGAAAGAAAAAAGTTTTTTTCAGCTTGCCAGAGGCTAAAAACAAGAAATTCTATTTGTGAACTGGGGAAAAAAGAGAAAGAGAGGTTTATTGCTTAGGTGTGGTGTGTGGAAGCAACAAAACAAGAAAAAAAAAAAAAAAAAGAAACTCTTTCAGAACAATAAAATTTATTGTTAGGAAAAAGGACTGGGTAACCCACTCAAAACCTTATTTGCTTCTATCTAGCCCATATACTCTCCAGTCATTATTGCTGTACTTAGATTCTCGAGTTCAATAATGAAAACATCACTGTTCAAATGCACTCTTTACTCCTGAACAAAGTTTCTATCCTGAATCTTTTTTCACTTTTCTTTTCCAATGTATTAGATATTGATTCCTCTTTTACAACAATCCCTTAAAATTACCTTAAGAGTCAGGTCTGAGCATCCTAGTATTCTGGCTCCTTCAGCTAACTGGAGTCAGAGGTGTCCTGAAACAAAAGGCTGGCTCACCACAGGTTTACTAAAAGAGAAGAAAAAGTTCAGGTGTAACAACAGATTTCTATAATCCTTTAATTCCATTCATAAAACATTCCATCTGCTTATGTTGGGGAAAAGGCTGAGTTCAGGGCACCACTTTATGGTGGCCTCATCGTGTGCTTTTAGCATGGTGTTGTGTATGGAGACACAGCAGAATCTTCCCTTTAGCATTTGAAGTGGAGGTTCTGCTGAACAGTGCTTGGTCACTAATTTGGCAAAGGTTCTTATGGAAAAATGCCATGGATCTTTTGAATTTCTTTTTATTTATCTGTTTATTTATTTTTCCATCGATCAACAAATATTTATTCATTTATTTATTTTATTTTTATTTATACATATTTATGGGGTACAGAGTTGACTATTAGTATTGGTGTACAGTATGTGATGATCAAATCAATATTATTAGCATGTTTATCATTACCAATTGTCATCACTTTTTGTGTCCCTTATCTAATTACTCTCTATCCCCCCTCTTCCTTCCCGTTTCCCACCTCTACTAACTATAGGTCTGTTCTCTGCTTCTGAAAGTTCAATGTTTTATGATGGTCTTTCTTTCTTTTTTGTTTCCTAGCTCCCACTTATGAGTGAGGACATATGATATTTCTCTTTCTGTGCCTGGCTTATTTGAATTTGAATTTTATATACTACTGTTCAATAATAAAAGACAGTGAGTAATAATGGTTAATAGACTTTAACTTCTTAGAAATAAACAATTTTAAGCTAAAAAAAGAGTCATTAGAGGAAAATGTATGACAAGTTAAGTTTTTGGTTAAGAGTTAGTGTAAAGTAAGAACCTAATGAAGCCCTGTTTGAGGCGGGTAATGAGAGGAGGACACCACACTGGAGCATCGAGCCCACGTGGAGACTTTAAGAGAGATTCAAGTACTGAGGGGTCTTTACAAAGAGACAAAGCATTGCATAAATGATATTTGGAGGGGGCCAAAGAAGATTTTTGCTTTTTCATAAATTTGCCTACAGTTAACTGTGCCCTGCTGACATCAAACCCGGCATCACCAATCTCTGGATCTTAAGACATATAAAAGTCAAAGTGTTATATTAGCTAATTATTTTTTTAAAAACATCATTTATACATTGGAACACTTTCTCAGATTGCATCATTCATGACAGCAAATAATGGTGGACATTTATCACTTTTTATGACCCAGATGAGCTCCATGTACTCCTCATACCATTCCCCAGGGTTACTCAGAATAAGTCCTTGGGAATACAGGAATTTCATGCAACATTCACTTTCGGTTGCTTACAGGGCTTTCTGGTTTGAGAAATGAGGCTTTAGAAACTTACCAATCTTTAGAGGAATTTTAATGCCCTGACTATAGCAATGATTCTAGGAGAGAATGTCCTTTTCAGGGTTATTTGCTCTTAGAATCACTCTAGGGGTGATATGGATCACAGGAGGTTCAAATAATACCCAACATTCTGTTCCTGAAGCCCCAAACTCTCCCCAGACTCTCCTAGAACAGGTTGTCCCACAGTTTGCCTATGAAAGAATTAAAGACCGGGCTTCTGGGCATACGTGAAAACTGGTGAAGTTAAAGATTACCACAGGAAGAGTACAGTACGTAGAACTGTAGTATTATGTGTGTGTTTGAAGGAAAAAGCAAGGAGGAAAGAAAGGAGGGGCCAATTCCAAATCTTGCCTGACTTCAAAGCTTGAAACTTTTCATTGAGCAAAGTTAGAGCCAAATCTTTGATCTCAAAATACCAAGTGCCCTTTGAGTCACTGGGGACAGTGCTTAGCCCAAGAGCCACACGAAGAACCACCGCAACCACTGCAGTGCTTCATTCGTTTCCCCAGATCTGAGACGTCAGTGATTATTTTTATCTAGATTAAGCTTAGGTTAGGTTTAGGCCTGAACTCTCTTCCAGCTCCCACTCTCAGGCTTATTTCACCCCATAGTCCTCTTTGGTTCCTCTTGATTCTATTTTTCCAGAGACAATAAAAAATAACTTGATCCCTCTGGCTTGGCTTATAATCCCTTTGTTCCTCTGTAAAGGTCGAATGGAGGGGAAGAACTTTAATTCTCTTTAAAAATCATATCTTTTTCCCTTCCTCAACCCTTCTTTACTGCTGGCCCTCCCCTAGAATGATGATAACACTGAATACTGGAGGACCCCGTTTTTACATTGATCCGTTGAGGGTCTTGTCCTGCTCAGATCTGGAGAGATGTCAGCAGTAGGCTCTGCAGGTCAACATCCTTATTGCCATGGAAACTGTGAGAGGAAAAGTTGTTTTGAAAATGAACAAAACATCAACTTGGGGATAATATATTTTTTTCCTATACTAGGATTTCAGTAAATCATAGTATTCTTATGATTTACAGATGAGAAAATTGAGTCCTAGCCAGGTCAAGAGACTTGCTTGAGGTCTCAAAATAACACAACTCTGGCTTCTTGACTGAACTACAGTTTTCTTTCCACTACACCATGACTTCTACTTAATGTTTTATTATTTTATATATACATATATTTTTTCAGGCTGTAGCCAAGGGGAATTTCCCCACCATAACGTATGAAGTAAGTCTGATTCAAGTCAGAGAAATAAAGTCTTGGGAAAATTTTTCAATAGAGAAAGGAAAGAGAGGAGAGAGAAAACGTAGAATAAGTATTATATATTAAAGACTTTACAATCGAGATCCGATAGATACCACAAGATTGTTTTTTTAAATATAGACAATTTAAAAACCTACAGGGACTTACTGAAAGAAAAGTGTTGTCCATTATTAGATTAGAAAAGAGCCCTCTCACACAAAGATGGGGTGTCTTTCTATGTTCAGCTTCCCTTAATCTTGTTTTGTCAAATACAATACTGAATAAAAAGCTTCCAGTAAATGACTTGCAAGAAGTGGAGCATAACAAACAGTGATGATGAAGAAATGTCTTCTAGTAGGAAGAGGCTGGGAATGCTGCATATATATATATAGATATATTTTGCCTCTCTTCATTCCTACAGCCCACATCTTTCCTTCATCCTGAGTTGATTCCCAGAGGGGCAGAAACAATATGTATTCCCACCTATCATGTATACGTGTGACAGTTTCTTCACTCTCTTGCTAACACTGGGTACTATCAATCTATCCAATTTTGCCACCCTAATGAAACAAATTCTCATTTTAACTTGCAGTCTTCTAATTAATAAGGATGTTGTCTGCTTTTTTATAATAGTAATAATAGCCAACACTTACTGAATGCATATACCATGACAATTATTTGCTAAATTCCTTTTGTGGATCTTCTCACTTACTCTGACAATATTCCGGTGAAGTAGGCTATTCTCATTTTACAGATGAAACGAAGACATGGAGAGATCAGTGACTTGTCCAAGGTTACACAGCTAGGATGTGACTTTCTGTATTTGAATCTAAATAGCTTGAGTCTAGAACTCAATGCTCTTAAGAACAATGAGTTATGCTCCCTTTCTCGTATGTTTATTGTCTATTTGGATTTATTCTTCTGTGAATGATCTACTAAAATCCTTTGTTATTTGATTTACATAGCAACTTGATGAAATTTTATTACCTAAATCAGAGCGATGCTTCTTGACTGTGTTTCCAGTGCCTAGGATTTGTAGCTGATCAAAAGACCAACATGTAGTGGATCAACATGAAATGCCTTTAATCATTTTTATAAATTCTCACGCTTATAAAATTATTATGTAGTAAACTATTAGAAACTATTTCATAAGTTTTATGTTTTGGTAATGGAGAAACTTCTGCTTTTTTATTCTCAATGTTTCTAAATAGTAATTTAGAATATTTATGAGGTTTTAAAATGAATATTTAGTGGTTAGGCCTACTTAAGATATCCTTAAATTAAATACTTAAAAAAGAACAACCCATAATTTAATTTTTTCCAGGGACATGTAGTTGCTGAGAATATTTTAATCGTTGAGAATATTGCATAATCTTAACTGGCAAAAAAAATTTTGCCAACCAAGTTAAAAATCACTGAGAGGCTTCCAAGCAAAATTGTCAATCTAAGATGTTGACTTCCTTTTTCCTGTTGACATAGCAAAGGTCATTTGTTCCAGTTAATATGGTCTGGTTAGTTTTACAGAAATAAAAGCTACAGACCAACTTCTGCCCTCTCTTTCTTGTATTGATTTGTTTATTATTTAATTGAATTTTTGGATTTCAGTTATTTTCATCACTTAATTTTTTTTAAAGGAATACAGAAATATTTTTTGCTTGACTTCAGTAATAAACCAACCAGAATAAACACATGTTCACACACACACACTTGCATTCGCAAAGCCTTGTGTTTGAAGCCAATGAATATTTCAAATGTTATTCTTGGTTGATTGAGATTAGAATTATATGACAACAGAAACTATGCTATTAAGGCAGGAAGTAGGAAGAAACCGTTGCTAAAGTAGTGATTAATCATTGTATTAGTCCATTTCTGTTGCTTATAACAAAATATGCAGGACTGAGTAATTTATAAGAAAATGAAATTTACTGCTTATAGTTTCTGAAGCTGGGAAGTCCAAAGTCCGGGGGACACATCTGATGAGAGTCTTTGTGGTGACGGCAGAGTATCACATTGTGAAAATGGTGGAGCAGAGAGAACAGAAAGAGACTAATCTCCTCATTCACTCTCCCTTTAAAGCCCTCCAAACCACGTCTCTTACCACCATTACTAATCCATTCATTACAGCATGGTTCTACAATCTAATCACCTCTTCAAGGCCCTACCTTGCAATTACCATAATAGGATTTCCTACCCTCAACAGTTACATGGGGATTAAGCCTCAATGAATTTGGGGGGCATCCAATCTACAGCATCCTGCCCCTGCCCCTCCAAACTTAGGTCCTTTTCACACACAAATACATTCATTTCATCCCCAAAGTGTTAACTTGTTTCAACTCAGAAGTCCAGAGTTCAAAGTCCCATCTATGAAGTAAAAACAAGTTATCTACTTCCAAGATACAATGGTGGGACATGCACAGGGCACATATTCCCATTCAAAAAGGGAGAAATAGGCCAAAAGAAAGGGGTAATAGGTCCTAAACAAATCTGCAACTCATCAGGGCAGGCATTAAATCTCAAAGCTTGCGAATCATGTAGCTTGACTCCGTGTTCAAGGTCCTCTGCATGCTGGTGCAGGGGTTGGGTCCCCAAGTCCTAAGGCAGCTTTGCTTCTACAGATTTCCTGGTCTCAGGTGATGCCTTAGCTCTTGCAGGCTTCATTGCATGCTGGAAGCTCCATGATTCTGGGGTCTTCATGGTGGTCCTACTCTCTTGGCTCCACTAGGAGTGGCACTGAGGGGGTTTCTCTGCTTCAATTCTGACCCCTTATTTCCCTCGGCATTGCTCTAGTGAAGACTCTATGTGGTGAATTTGCCCCTGTGACAGATCTCTTCCTGGGCCCCCAGGCTTTCCCACACATCCTTTGAAATCAGGGTGGAGAATCCCAAGCCTCCACAAATCTGGCATTCTGTGAGCCTACAGACCTAACCACACGGGGATGCCCCCAAAGCTTCCAGCTTGTATTTTTCAAAGCTGCAGATCCAGCCACACCAGGGCCATGTTAGCCATGACTGGAGCAGCCAAAGCAGCTGGGGTGCTGGTGCTGGAAGTAGCTTCATGAGGTGGTCCTGGGCAGCAAGCCCGTGGAGGGCACCTCAGACCTGTTCCCCAAGGCTATTTTGTCTCCCTAGGCCCGAAATAGAAAGGGTGGTCCCAGAGGCTTCTGCAATGCCTTCCGAGCCTTTCCCCTCTTCTCTTGATAATAATTTTCTTTTTACTAATCTTCCTAGCACCAATGCGTTTTTCTTCTGAAAATGCTCTCTGCTTCTCTACCACATGGCCAGGCTGAAAGTTTTCCAATTTTTTGTCCTCTGCTTTCTTTTGAATTATAAATTCTGACTTTACCTCATGCCTTTTCCGCCATAACTCAGCATAGGCTGTCACAAGTAGCCATGCAGCTTCCTTAGTGCTTTGCTGCTTAGAAATTTCTTTTATCAAATACTCTACTTTACAACTCTTAAGTTCCAACTTCTACAAAATCCTAGGGCATGGACACAATGCAGCTGAGTTCCTTGCCAGTTCACAGCAAAGGTGATATTTGCCCCCATTTCCAATAAGTCCCTTCTCATTTACATCTGAGACCTCCTTATAATGGTCTTTATAGTCCATATTTCCATAAGCATTATGGTTACCACCATTTAACCAGTCTCTAAAACATTCCAAGCTCTCCCTGGTTTCCTTGTCTTCTAAACTTTCATCAGCATCTAGGCTTTTCCTAGCCTGCTCCTTCAAATTCCTCCAGCCTCTTTGCAACACGCAGTTCCAAAGCCACTTCCACGTTTTCAAGAATTTGTTATAAGCAACAGCCCACTTCTCCAGTACCTATTTTCTGTTTTAGTCTGTTTCTTTTGCTTATAACAAAATACTTGGAACGGGGTGATCTATAAAGGAAACAAAATTTGTTGCTTACAGTTTCTGAGGCTGTGAAGTTGGGAGGTCCCAAAGTCCAGGGAACACATCTGATGAGAGCCTTTATGATGTTGACAGTAATGGCAGAGTATCACATTGTGAAAATGGTGGAGCAGAAAGAGCAGAAAGAGACTAACCTCTTCATTCACTTTCTCTTTAAAGCCCTCCAAACCATGTCTCTTACCACCATTATTAATCCATTCATTACAGCATGGTCCTATAATTTAATCACCTCTTCAGGGCACCACCTTTCAATTACCATAATAAGATTTCTTACACTCAACAATTACAATGGGGATTAGGCCCCAGTGAGGTTGAGGGGGCATCCAATCTACAGCAATAATGAACATTATTTTGGAATTGTTTAGTTAACATCACTGCTATGATGTTTACAGAGTGTTCACTAATGAATATAGGTGAGAGACCAGGAAATATATGCTTGGCCGACATTGGTGTCACTGGACTGTGGCCCAAACAGCTGATGGATCTCCCATTCATTAGAAAGGCTAGCCAGAGTCTCCTGAGCTCAGATTTTCATCTTCCTTCTGTCTACTCCAGCCTAGAATATTTTTTGCCTTGTGTCTTTCCTTTCCTCTTGCTGTTTCAAAATTGTCTTATTCATTACTCATCCTCTCACTCTCTTTTAATGTAGGTTCTATGGAAACAGGAGGGAAAAGGTTGAAGAGAGGTGGGAGAAGAATAAGCCTTTAAAACACTTAGGCAACTGTGTCCTTTCCTACCCTCATCCCCTCTTAACCTCGGGGTACTCTCAGATTGTCAGAGTATTTCCCATCACCTTTCTACAACTCTCCCCTTTTCCTATTCATCATCCTACCTAGAGACTATGCCTCATATACTCTTATAAAATGCTTGAGTATTCTTCTCAACTTAAGGCAAATTCTACTACGTAAACCTTCCTTTATCACCCATGTCATTATTATCTTTGCTACTAGAGTTGAAACAAAAAAATGAAAACAGTAACAACAAAAAACAACCTACTATATAGTAAGGAATCTTTTAAGTAACAATTTATCTTTAGTTACTAAAACTGTGAGAAAAATCACAAACATAGTTCTATGCTTGCTTTAAAGGCCAGGAGAATAGGATAAATGCTGTGAGATTACTATGTTTCTCATCTGGCCAGGGAAAAGCCCTAGGCAGAAGCAAAAGATGTGGCGTTAAAAGTAGAAGTAACTTGGCCAATTCTTGAATCTTTCAGGAAACGGGAAAGGAGGAGACAGGGAACTGCTCAAGATGGTGGCCTTTTTTATCACCATTCCCAGGAACCCCTGACTCTAGTTCTCAAGATCCCCATCAAACCACATTCTTCTGGAGCCCCCTCTAGTCATGAGAACTACATCCGAAACTTGGACCTGGGAGTGGGAGCAGAAGTTGTAGAGAGCAAATTGATGAACCACAGCTGAGTTGACTCTGTTGCTGTGTTTCATTTGGCCAACATGATGTTTCATTTTCTTCATTAAATTTGAAGGATTTTAGGTGTGGGATATGCATTCTTCAGTTGACCTCTGTACCACCACTCCGTTACTAAATACACAACAGTTTCAGTTACTTATGTTGGCGGCCCAATATAGAAGGCATTTTTGCCACCGATTACAATTCCATAGCTGGAAATGAGTACAGGGAGGTGTGCTTTTAATTCCTCTTTGGACGTAGTGAAGCTTTTTATGATTACATGTTTGAGAAAGAGTAAAAGACTGTTCTGATGTCCCATAATTGTTCTTTTGTTTTGTTTCATTTTGGTTTTGTTCTTATTATTTATCTATTTTTTAAACCACTCAGAAAGCTAACCCCATAGAATGCATTCTCCACCATGGATCACTTCCTTTTACACACAGTGCCCACTTTGCTCTGTACTGACAGTGCTCATGCTGAAATGCTGAATGCAGTTCCCTACAGGAATATATATTTCTTTTGAAAAATCAACAACAACAGAATAGAGCAATACAATTCCAACACACATACCCACATATCCACAACCTTTGTGATTTTTTTCTCCAGCAAAAATAACTCAACTGAAAAGAAACTCATTTGTTGAAAGTTGTAGTTTAAAATTTAATATATTCACTTTTTTGTAAAAGAAAAGAAAATATTTGTTAATTAGTATTTCAAATACATGCATTTTTTCCCCTAATATATTGTCTACAGTTTTTAATATAGTAAAATAGAAAAGTATTACTGTAAGGAATTTTGAACTGTAAACTCATTCTTATTGTAACTGACAAGGTAATCTATTTTTTTTTTATTTTTTATTGCTGGCTATTACTGGTAGATTCTGTGTTACTATTTGGCTATAAACAATTAAAACTGAAAGACTAAAAAAAAAAATTAGAAATAACTTAGAAGAGTCTAAGAATAGCCTAAGAAGAAAAGTCTTTCTTCTTTCCTGGTAATTTCCCTGCAAAATCAATCAAGCAGTGAGCTACATTAACTTTATTTCCAGGGAGAATTGAGAGAAAGCTGGCCACAGTTTGAAGAAACATGTGATCCAGCAATCCCTCTTCTGGGTATATATCCAAAAGAATTGAAATCAGTATCTCAAAGAGATATCTTCACTCCTATGTTCATTGCAGCATTATTCACAATAGCCAAGATAGGAAAACAACCTAAATGTTCATGGATGAATGAATAAAGAAAATGTGGTATGTGTATATGTATGTGTGTGTACATATATATCCACACACACATACACACAGTGAAATGTTATTCAGCTTTAAAAAATGAAGTAAATCCTGCCATTTACAATAACATGGATGAGCCTAGAGGATATACTAAGTGGAATAAGCCAGATACAGAAAGATAAATTCTGCATGATCTCACTTATATGTGTAAAGAAATTGAACTTATAGAAACAGAGAATAGAATGGTGGTTGTCAGGGGCTGAGGGGTGGGAAAAATGGGGGGATTTGGTCAAAGGGTATAAACTTTCAATTATAAGATGAATAAGTTCTGGAGATCTAATGTACAGCAAGGGACTATAGTTGATGATAATGCATTGTACTCAAATACTTGAAATTTGCTAAAAGTGTAGATCTTAAGTGTTCTCACCACACACAAAAAATGGTAACTATGTGAGATGGTGGATATATTAATTAGCTGATTGTGGCAGTCACTTTATAATGTGTATGTATATCAAAACATCACCTTGTACATCATAAATATACACAATTTTTATTTGTCAATTATACATAATTAAAGCTGGAAAAATCAGTTTATTGTTTGAAGTGAAAATAAAATTTAATCAAAAAACAGTGTGATATTTGCTGTGCCTGTGAATAATATCTGATAGAAACCAGTAAGAACTGAGACAAGTCATGAGTTGTGAGTTGATAGGAAGCTTTAGTTTCCGAAAATCACAAACTCAGTGTGAGAACGTTGTGCAAATAAAGAAGGTAATCAGAATTAATTGTTTACATTCTTCGCTGCCAAGTGGGATTAAGTTTGGACATTTTCCCCCTTTAAACTATGATAACATTAAACAGCAGGAAAAGCAAAGCAAAGGAGAAGAAACATAAAACTTTTGGCAGAGAATATTCTTGAAAATCGATACCTTCCACTGACATCCTGTGCAATTTGAAAGGAAATGTTTTAACTGAGTGAAAAATCAATTAAGCATTCATTATGGAGCTGTTTTAGAATATTGTATCATTAAGTAATAGCAGTTGCTGATTTTTATTAACTGCAGTGGAAAATGTGAAGAAGAAATTGGAGTAAATGGGACATTTCTGAATGATGTGGTTGACCTGCAAATCCTGCTCTGAAGTTGTTATAATTCTGACCAGCTCATTTATTGTACTGCTGGGATTTCAGTGGCCCTCATCAGTATGAAGGAGAAGGAAACTAATACTGGGAGAGACCAGAGCAGGAAAAATGGATCTCTCTTTTGGATGTTGGATCTTAAACTTCTTTTGGGCTGTGAATCCTAAGAGACTTTGATGTAAATGCATTGGTATATGCTCAAAACCACCCATACATAAAATTACTGTTGGAGGTTCATAGATTGCTCAAAACTCATACAAGGGCCACACAAAGTTCTGTGGACCTAGAGATAAGAACGATTGCTCTAGGGTTTGCCTTCAAGTTGGGTAGCCATCAATCTCGTGGCCAGCATACGTTTTGGCTCAATGGTGATCCAGTCTGGAAGGTTGTAGACAAGAGCAGGAGGTGGTAGGAAGGACTGACACGCATGGATAGACAGGTATCATAACAAATTCTCCAGATTATTACATTATTTCTAACCAGACTGCAGACTTCAGCCGATGGTAGAGGGGCCAAGGTTCCATCGCTCTATAAATAAGCAATCTCAAATAGTTAACCAGGTTCACGATTACTAAACAGGACATCCCTAATAGCAGACTAGAATACTAAATAAGAAACTGACTCTAATCTTCTAGCGTGGGCTAACCCAGGAGGGATGTGGAGAATATGTGCTACTTGGAAGGCCCACTGGGAACTAAGGGCTTATGCTCACCAAGACCATACTCTCGGCAGCAAACTAAACTTAACAAGCATCAAAGAGATCCTTTTTGTATTTCATGCCCTGGTTATAATTTCTGAGCTCCAACCTCTAGGTGAAGAGTTTCAGAAACTATAGTTGAATATGGCTAAAGATGTGAGGAAGAATTAACAGCACATATACATTTGATTGAACTTGGATTCAATTTTATAAAGATATGGGAGGAGCATTTACCCCTCACATAGAAGGCCACACATAAAGTCACTTATGGGTGAAGGGCAGGTTAGAACTCATTATAGGAGTATTGTGCTGTTTCCTAGCAGAAGCTCTGTATTAATCCAATTCTTAGACATGGTCATAATTTTTCTCTAAGTCAGTGATTGAAGTTGTGCTTTAAGGAGAACATTTATGATTTGGTATTTTTTCATCCCTCTTAATGGCTTTCATCATCAGACTCATCCCCTGAGCATGGTCTGACAGTGTGTCATCTGGCATATCCACCCTGGTCACATTTCAGCCCTGCTCTGTCATGCACAGGAGTCCAAGCAACATGCTTTGTAAATGGAGCCATACTGGCAGTTTCCCGTTCATTCAAAAACCTCTATGAGATTTTTATAGAGTCACATTCAGATGACAGGAATCTAGTTTTTATTCAAATAAAGAGATAAGGACTGGTTCATTTTAACCATGAGCAGGAACCAGAGAAGAGTTCACATCTCCTCATTGGAATGGGTCAGTGTTCATTATTTTACCAGAGGTTTTCCATCTAGCCTGCTAATGCATTTAGGCCAGCGTTGTAGTATCTCCATAAAGAGAACATAACCAGATGTGTAAATAATACTGTTTGTTATTTTTGGGAGATTGCACTCAACTAACTAAAAACTTTGTTAAGTGTCTCCTCTGCTCATTGCATTCTAAATTCCAAAAGTATTCCAAGTCAGGCCTCTTGGAATCTCAAGGTATGCCCAAACTCATCCTCACACCTGCTTCATTCTTCAAGGGACTGGGACATAAGAGACTGCTGAGGCTAAAATGACAGTCGTTTTTCAGGGACAGGTCTTGGTCAGTCAGGTAACTATTACATGCTTCATGACCCAAGGGAGGCTAAAGAGGATGGTGGGAGAAGACGGTGGGGGTCAAGATACAGAAAACACGGGTGTTTATAAATTTCTTCTACTGTGGGAGCCGATGGCTATGTCTCCTGTTGGAGGACAGACACCCTGCTGAGAGCTGTCCGTCTGCGAGTGTGGACCTCAGGACAATTTCCAGAGCAGCATTCATAAAGAAGGTGCCTTTATGTCTGCTTCTAATTCGTGTAGTATAGGCTGGGTAGTCTTAGAGAGTGAGGAAGTTTTTATTATCATGAATGCTGAATCATAAATATAAGCCTAGATATAACCCTGAAGTTCTTGAACTCTCTTTTCCAAGCCATTCCTACAAAAAGTTGTGAGGTAGAACAGGTTAGTGTCCCGTGGCTTCTTGTTCTTTGTTTCTACCCCTAGTATCCTCTTCCCCTCACACAGCCTTTGACTCTCAGCTTTATTTTCTTCTTTATCCCCATCAAAGCCTATGTCTTGTTTAAAAAAAAGTCAGACATATTTATATTAAGTTAAAAAAACAACTGATTGCTGACTTTTGCTTCCAGCCAAGGTAAAGTAATAGAAATCTGATTTATGGTTTTTCCTGAACTAAACAAACAAACAAAAATGGACAAACTGTATAAAACAATGGTTTTCAAGACATTAGAAGACAAAGGGCAATAATTCCTGAGAAACAGGAAACAAATGAGGTGAGCCCTACAATTGCCCCAACTTACTGCAATCGCATGCTGGGAGGGGAAACCCAGGTGTAGCCTGGCAGACTCCCTGAGTTGAGAAATGTGCATGTTTTTGTTTGCATCTATGGCTGGAGATGCTATGGATGTCTAGTGGGCAGCCGTGGATGGGACAGTCCTAAATAATATACATTTTTTTCCAGCCAATTTATGCAAGTGTCCTGATGAGAAACACTGATAGGTGCTCTCTGCCTAGAATGCCAAGGAGGGTTAGGAAGTGTCTGAGACCACACATTAATGACATTGACACTGAGGACAGAACAATTCCTGATAACATGAGCAGGCTACATATTTAGGGAAAAAAAAAAAAAATAGGACATGGTACATATTTTGACCAGCCTGAAGTCTTCAGGGGAATTTCCTTTGTTTAGGATGTTGTAGAAACCCATGACCTTGAAGCACCGTTTTGTTAGTAATACATTCTGATCTCTTTTACATTTGAATTTTATGTAGGCATTGCCTTTTGTGAACAGGTGTCTTTAAATAAAGAAACATATGGTTTTAATATGGCTTCATGAACTGGGAGTCACATTCCTGCAGATGAAATGGCACTTCAAGCAAAGTGCAGGCTGTCCACCTCAGAGCAGTTTTAATTATTAATAGTAAGTAAACACCTTGCCTTCTGGGTGATAAATAAGGAGAAATTCTTCCTATTTAACAACTATGTTAGTTACGAAAGTGTCACTGATCAAGGGCTTGCTGCCCTATGTGCATAGAAGACAATATTAGGGCATCAGGTTTTGAGAAAAGAAAAGGCTTTATTATGAGGTTAACCAGCCAGGAGACAGGAGACAAGGCTCACATCTTTCTCCCTAGTCTTGGGTCTGGGCATGTTTTAAGGGGTTGGGGAGCAAGGAAATTTGGAGTTGGCAGAATTTGATTGGTCAGTGCACTAGATCTTCCTTATTGTGGGACCTCTCGCTTTGGAATTGGCTCCTGTGGTTAAGTTTCCTGCCTTTGGGTTCTGCTGGTGGGGAACTTTGCTCCTGTAGTGCTCACGGTCATGACCTCTCCTCCCCGCCCCATGCATTCTCAGAGGCTTTCCTGAAAAAAACATCCTAGTAAGAAAAAGTGAGATGGGTTGAAACCAGTTTTGCCGTTTCAATACCAAAAAACCCAAAACACAACACAAAACAAAAAAAAAGTTATACTGGAGAAGCAAATCTTTAATTTCAAAGAATAAGATTATCTTGTCTTACAACTTATTAACATAGATAGAAATCAATACTTCCGTGTTAACAGATGATCGACATTTTCAACAAAATTACTTTTATAAACAGCCTTCCTCTGCTGAGCAGAGTTGAAGATAACAGTTGGCTAATCAGCCTTCTTTTTCCTTCCTTTCCTTGATCAGTACTTCTTGAGCGTGTTCTGTGGAGGAGAATGCCAGAGGCTGAGAGACAACAGGAGCGAGGACCCCTGCCTTTGCCTTCTTTCTTCTCTAAGTTGCTGTCAGTTCAAGAAAGCGAAGTTGCAGGGGCTGGAGAGGTTGATTCTTGAGTGGGTTTGGTGTAGAAAAAGTATAGGGGAGGAATTAGTCTGGAATAGAGTGGGATTTGGGGCCTTGGGGAGCAGCTTTGGTGCAAGTATATGACCCTGAGCAAATCACATTACCCACAGAACATCAGCTTCTTCATCCATGAAATCAACGTAGTGCTCTTTCATCTGAAAGGTTTTTTTCAGCTTTAATTTATGACTGTAGGATATCTGCTCCTTGCCACAAGGAATGGGTTTTCCTCTCTATTGTAGAGGCAAAGAGAGATCCCTGATGATTCTTTCTGGTCACACCCCACTGTACAGAGCAAAATGCTAGGGTGACTGAAATTGTGGAATATTCATTCTTTTCTCCTGATCTTTTCCCTAAGCTCAGAGCCATGGTTGTCCTAGATCCCATAGGAGACTTTTCAGAAGACTAAAGCCTCTTCAGTTCTGATAATGACTCGTTCAATACAATGTATGAACAGGCTCAGTGTTCCTATGTATATAATTGATTAATGAACTCTCACAGTCTGGCCTGGTCTAACTTGGGTGTAGTGTTGATGCCCTGTAATTATTAATATAAAAAATTTATAAAATTGCTTTCAGATTTTCACCTGAAATAGCAATGCCTAAGATGTCGTAAGTTTTATAAATGATAGCTATTATTCTTTCTCTGATTACTAAACTTTTTAAATGTTTCAATGTTTGGTATGCCCTTGTTATTTTAGTTTCCAAAAAATTATGGGCTATCATAACTGAATATTCTTACAGACGGTCTTTAGAATATTTTTATGAAGACCCAAAGGGGGGAACAAAAGAATATCTTTGTCACCTTTACAGAATAAGCTTCCTTCTCTGTTTCAGTTACCTATTGCTGTGAAGCAAGTCACCGTAACACTTAGTGGTTTAGAAGAACAATTGATTATTTCTCACAATTCTGTGGATTGACTAGGCTTAGTTGGGTAATTCTACTGCATGTAGTGAAGGCTGTGGTGGCTCATGTGGTTATATTCAACTAGGAGCTCTGCTGGAGTGGGGCTAGAAAGTCCAAGAAGGCCTCTCTCACATTTTTGGAGGCTTAGTGCTACTGTTAGTAGGACACTTTTATGGACTGAATGTTTGGGTCCCCCCAAAATTCATAAGTTGAAATCCTAACCCCCAATGTAATGGTATGCATCCAAGGAGGGGAGAAATTGATGGTGGCTCTCTTTGGAGACTACCTATCGCAGTCACGTGGGTCTGCATCCAAATGTCTGGTGATGGGCTAGGACCAATACTCGTCAGCAAGGTCAGCATTAAGGAAACAGAGCTAGCTAGACACGGAGAAAAAGGGTGAGGACAAGATGGAGCTCCTAGAAATCTCTGTATCTTTCTGTCACTGCAAATAACTATTATCAGCTTCAAAGAGCAATAGCTGCTGGTTCACTTCCACCTCCCAGATCCCATGCAAATACCTCTTTTGGTCAATACTAAATCAGAACCATAAAGAGAAAAGGAATCTGGGAACATAACTCTGGCTTAACCAAGTTGAAAATAGAACGGCCTGGCACACTATTTAGAAATATGGTTCATCTCCCTATTCATTCAAGTCCCCTTTTATATTATTTAGTGGTATCTCATAGTTTTATTTGCATGACTCTC
This sequence comes from Cynocephalus volans, assembly GCF_027409185.1. Lineage (NCBI taxonomy): Eukaryota > Metazoa > Chordata > Mammalia > Dermoptera > Cynocephalidae > Cynocephalus > Cynocephalus volans. The sequence goes on from NC_084460.1 coordinate 247,103,572, forward strand.
TTCATTTTATTTACACGTATTTAACGAGATTTTGTTGTCTTTATTGCTTTCATAAATGGCATTTAAAAATATTTTTTATTGATTGTTGTATTATGTATAAAGGTTATTGAAATAATTAATCCTCATGGCCTTTCCATCAATACAATTGTATTTCTAAGCAATCATGTGCTGACATTGAGAATTTCACTTTCTTCTTTAGAAAATTTGTAACTGTTACATTTTTCTAAGTCTAGATACACTGGTTAGTACTGACAAGGAGGCCCTGCACTTGAAATTCATTCTTTATAGGGCTCTACCTATCTCAGGAACACCCTAAATGTATGGATGCAATGCTGTATTGGGAAGCACTCTAAGGTGGTATCCAGGGCAGGCCAGTTAGCTCAGTTGGTTAGAGCGTGATATTATAACAACAAGGTCAAGGGTTCAGATCCCTGGATCTCCATATTGACCAGCTGCTAAATAAATAAATAAATATGGTGGATAGAGTGCTGTGATCAGCAGACCTGATGCCTGCCATGGCACAGAGTGAAAGAGCAGGTACATACCTTCCAAGTATTTGTCATTTCTGTTCCAGACCCAACAAAAAGCATGACCACAATTGCAATTGTAGGCACTGTTAAAAGCAAGTAAAGGAATTCTCTGGGAACTAAAAAAGAACCTATTCTGGTATTCCTCACATGATACTACAGAGCCACCATTACATAGAATCTCCACTCTAAGCTGTGTATCACAGTAACAGCAGCAGCACCAAGATTTCATGCAAATAGTCCAGAAAGCCTTGATTTCCTATAACTGGATCTTGCCATCCTGTAATTGGGGAAGATGTCCAAGAGCCCCTACAACCATCAAGGAACCACAAAGTACTCAAAGAGAGGCCTGTTTATATTGATATGTATGAGCTCTGGAAGAAAATGCCACCAAAGACCAGAAGTAAGGCTGAGATTTGTTCTAGTTGTCTGTAGTTAGAAGGCATTTGAGAAAAATTTGGGTTAGAAAAAGAGCATATGTGGGTCCAGATGTTATGGAAACCTAAGGGCTTAACTCAAGCAATTCTCTGTATACTTCCTAAATTGTAAGCTCCTTAAGGGCAGGGACTCTGTGTGAGCTTTAGTCCCAGTTCCCAACCAAGGCCTCTGTGCACACTCTATACAAATTAATTGAATGGTGAGCTCTTGTCAGCTAATCCCATGGCTTCTCACGTCTGAATTAATCACTTGGTTCAGGCATTTTTCTACGTTAACAGTTTAAAAATATTCTACGAAATGATTGTTGCTCCCAGGCCAGTATTTTTAGTCACATCAATAAGTAGCATAGTACCATTATTTTCAAATGTGAAGTCCCTCATCAGAAATTTCTGGAAAATAACATATTCCTTGCAGGGAATTTATATGTGTTAAATGATATAATTCATGGTTTTTGGCACTTCTATGGAACATAATAAATGTTAGCTTCCTTTTCTGCTTTCAAACATGATAACTTAAGAAAAAATATAGCATAGTCTACAGGATGAGAATAAGATAATAAATTTCAAAATGGCTCCAAGTTTATTAAAGTTGATTTCTCCTGCCTAGACATAGTTTTGTTTTCTTAAATGTAGCTCACATCAAGCTAAGAATCAATCCCAGAAGCGTTTTCAACGAAATTTGGCACAAATAAAGCCAGTTTGCTCATTAAGTTAATACTGTCTGGGATCCTGTTTTCTGGTTTAGTTTATGACTCTGGAAAAAACTTTCTGGTCTGATCTAATGTGTCTTTTGAGACCTAGTCGACTAGAGTGGATTTTAGAAAATAATCTTTTGAAAGTTTTGACTATTATTTTAGTTCTGTATTGCTCTTAAAAAAATAGACACCAATATGTATGTAAATCTTTAAAATAATTAAAATTATGTTGGCTATTTCCTAACCCTTGTAGGATTGTCAGATTATAATAGAAAAGATATAAAGTTCTTTCTAATTTTATGTTGTTGATACCATGGCTATGTCTTTATTTCCTGACAGGAAAATACAACGTAAGCTGAGTGGCAAAATTTCTATTAGTATTCTCAGCATCTGAAAGAATATCTTTAGTCCTCAAAACTGTCACGTAGGACTAATTTTTATGAAGCTCCTGATTTGTAGATGCACCAGACAACAAGAAGTAAATTATTATGAAGATAGAAAAATAAGGTTATTCAGCTTTAATGAAGCTTGTTGCTCAATATTTATAGTTTTCTCAAAAGCAGTTACATTACAGGGAAAAGGCCAAAGTTAATTCATGAATCAGAAACTATAAAGTCTGCCAGGATGATATTGCCACTTCATAAATAGAGTAGTAAATACAAAATTTTAAAATTTTATTAATAAACTACTCTCTGTTTTTTAGCCACTAGCATTTATTTCAACTCTGAAATTTTAACAGTTTTGAGACTTGGTTGAGTTCTAAATTTTTTTATGTTTAAAATGTTTTTCCCCCCAGAAGCCTCTAGCAACATCTCTGACCAGAAATAGGAACATGACAGAAATAAATTGAGTTCATGTTTAAAAATCTCAAAGGACAGAAGACACTCACGGTTTAAAAATGAATTAAAAGAAGGAAGTATTTTCTTTAATTTGTACAAGTGTCCACTTTGAAATTGTGCTTTTAAGAAATAATTTAATACTCATGATGAATGCGAAACAGTATAATTTAACAATGAACTGACATTCTATTAGAATATCTGGAGACCTCTTAAAATGATTATAAGATTAGCTAATAATATCCCAGTGTTTTGCATTAAATTTCTGGAAATTTTAAGGAAAAGGTCAGCAATTGTAGTCAGAATATCTTTGAAGCAACATGCAATTTCTGTTATGTTATGAAGCTTCTCAAAGCTTTCACATAATATTTAAGTCCCAGTGGAAGAAATGGAGCCAGCTAAAGTGAAAGTTGTAAAATATAGTAGGTGAAGTTCATATTTACTGCTCAGAACTTCCATATTTGGTGTCCTTTTTACTTTCTTAATGGCAGTCCCCCCCTCTCCTCATTTAATTATGGGCATACCATGCTCATATATAGCCCTCTATCAAAACCTGTTTGCAGATAACAGTAGCCATAAATTTATTTAAGCTAGTAAACTGGAGATTTATTGTATGCCTTTGACAGATATTATAAAACAAGTTTTCTTTGCTGCTGTCGGGGATCACAGAAGGCAGGTATCTAAAAATACAATATCCTACACTTTGGATCAACCTGATAGCTGCTTTCATAATATTTTCATAAATTACCAAGCCAAAGAAAGGCTTTGTGCATTTACCTAGTCCAGTTCCTTTATTTATGGAGATGATGGTAGTGGATGGCTGGTCGGCAGGGCTCTAGAGGACCCCGAGAACCAGAAATGATGCAATATTCCCAGCCTCAGAGATGCAGTGGCAGTGGAGAACAGGAATCCAGGCTGCAGAAATACTAGTCCAGAATTCAGCCTTGTGAAAAGTAGTGTATCATGCAGTTAAGTGCATAGGCTCTGGACTTAGACTTTCTGGGTTTAATTTGGCTCCAGGACAGCTCTTGTTATTTATTTAAACTGTGCTTCAGTACTAGTACCTATCTCAGTCTTGGTGAGAAGAATAAATGAACTAAACGAAGCTTCAGATAGCCTGGCATGGTGAGAACTCAATAGATGTTAATAACACTGTGTCACCTTGAGGAGGCTGGTCTGCTCTGCCATTTGACCTGTATTTAGAATAATTTCAGTTATTAGTAGTTTCAGCTCATGCTGTAGTGTTATGTATTCTACTTTTTCAGCCCATTAGAGAAGTTATTCCTATTGACCTATGACTTGACCCATGAATAAAATGCTATTAGAGACACTTCAAAAGAAGTACTGGGCTATATATCTAAAGTTCCTATAAGTCACTGTCTTAAGCAAGGGGTGGAGAGTTCCTTGGAAGGATTCTTGCTGCCTGTTTCTAGGGAAACAATCATTTAGTTTACTTGATATTTCCCAAATGGACTCTATAGGATAGTGAAGTAAGACTTGATTTTGTTTCTTTTGCACCTACTAATTACTGCTGCTGTTGAAACAGCAACATACTCCCTAACCTGCTTCTAGCATGAAGACAGCTTCATGTTGGGGCCAAAACTACGTATTTGTTTTTTGTCTTCTGGTTGGCAAACATTTCACTTCTACAACTGTGTTAACCCATGAACTTCTTTTAGGAATTCAAGTGTTTCCAGGAATGTAATACTGTATATATATTTTTTCAATAGCTGTGAGTTACAGTTGACATAGATGCTAAATTGTTTTAATCTTGGCATATCATTAAAAGACGTTCCATTGCACACCATCTCTGTAAATTACATTACTCTTATGACTAAGAAATTTTTAAAAGAAATACTGCCCTCTTGTGTTATACTATGGTACACTATTGAATGAGGGTAGTTCTTGTCTGCAAATTCTCAATTCTCTGCATAGCAGATCTCATTTAGAAAGAACATTATACAATGTGTATTGTGTATAATACTTTTTAACACATTAACAAGTAATAACAAAAAAAAGAGACAGGATGTCTATTTCTTCTCTCTGGCATTACAGGGAGCAGCATAAATGATACATTCAAAAATGGCTATAATCTATCTGTAGTAAAATTTCTTTGTGTCTTTGTTTTGGTCTTTCCACACCATTTTATCTGGAAAAATTACTATTACCTATATAAATTAATTTGTTAGAGTATTTTGCAGATTACAAAGAGCTTTTACACATATGACCTCATTTGGTCCTTAAATCAACTTTGTGAGGAGAGGTATGATAATTTTTTCCACTTCACAGGAAAAAAATAAAAATAAAAATAAATAAATAAATAAAAAGAGCATAAGGAAAGTTGAATAACTTATCCAAATTCATACAGCTAAAAAGTGTAATGAGTAAGAACCTAAGGAAGGTTATGCAATGCACCAAAACTCATAAAATTAATGTCTTTTGACCTTAAATGCTGAACCTTTTCTATTGTATAGCACTGACTGACACACTCAAAAGACAGTATAGTGGTCATACTGCTTCAATTGTAGAACTTGAATTTTCAAATCATTTATTAATCAAACCAAGTGAAGTTCTGTTTCAATTTCGTAGCTCCATATCCTGTACTTATCTCTGTTTTATGAAACAGTTCGATTGCAATTCATGTCATTTGGTAAATTTGATTTGTGGGTTAGTTAGCATTGTGAAACAGTGCACAAAAAAAAAAAAAGAAAAAAGAAAAAAAATTAAATGGGCTTTCTTGTATTCTGTAACTGGAAGTATATTTTATAGTTCATAGAAATTATTTGAGTTAAAGAAGTTACTCAGAGGGAAAAGTATCTATAAAATATGTTAAAGAAAAATCAACTATTGCTTAGCTAAAGGATTTTTGTTTGTTTTACTTGAGCAATAAATAAATTTCCATGGTTAAAATTTTAAACAATATGGGGAAAGAATAAACAGTTAAGGATATTTTCTCCCAGATCAAATCCCATTTTCTTCCCCAGAAGTAAGTACTGTTAATGGTGCAGTATACCGTTTTCAATTCTATTTTCTATCATTTACATATATTTGCATGCATCAGTATAGACATATTGTTTTTCGAGGTCATGTATAGGATCTGTTTATAAGTATTCCGTTTACTTCTTTTTCTCCAACTTAAAAATGTATTGGAGATCTTTCCAGATAAATCCATACAGATCTTCTTATATCCTTTTTAACTGCTGCAATGCAATTCATGAAAAATAACGCTATAATTTAATTCTTGTATTATTATTGGTGGTCCCTTAGGACATTTCTTATTTTTTACCATTAGAAATGATACAGGAATGACTTCTTTCCACATGCCCCCCCAGATCACATGTGACTGTTTTTCTAGGATGGATGCCTAAAATTGGAATCACTGTGTCAAAAGGAATGCAAATGTTTAGATCTGATAGATCCTGTTAACATGACTCCTAAAAGCTGTTAGAAGTTTATATTTTGACAAAGCATCCAGGGGAATGTCCATTCCCTAATACCTCCTCAAAGCTAAATCTTATTAATATTTTATTTTTGGCCATTTAGCTGGGTGAAAATTTTAATTTCATTATAGTTTTAATTTATACTTTCCTGTTTATTGGTGAGGCTGGGAAACGACATCTATTTGCCATTTACTTGTATTTTTTCTTCTGAGAATTGCTTGTTCATATCTTGTCCCTTTACCCATGAGTTTATATGTATATGTATTTTTTTTCTCTTATTGATTTGTAAGAATTCTTTCTATATTTAGAATTTTAATCTTTTGTATTTTATATTTTGTGAGTACGTTCTTTGTCTACTTTTTTTTAAAGTTTACATAATCCTTTTTTGGACAGAAGTTACACATTTTTATATTTAAATATGTTCATCTTTATCTTTACAAACGCTGTGTTTTTGTCTTCCTTAGGAAGACATTCCCCATTCCAAGATAATAAAATTATCATCCAGTGTTTTGTATACTTTACAGTTTCATTTGCTTCTCTTCCACCCAAATTAATGACTAATGGTCAAAATAATGTTTATTAAATAACTTACTGTTTACACACTGATTTGAAAATGGTACTAGTACTTAAAGATCTAAGTTACTATAGTTTTAAGGTGTATATATTTTATATCTTGTGGAGCAAGTCTATATTTTTTGTTGTTTCCTAAATTCTTTTTTTCATCACTCAAGTGCTTTTTCCTTCTATGTGAATTTTAGATTCAGATTATTTGGTTTTAAAAAAACATCTTATTGATTCCCTCTCTTGGCTATTGTGAGTAGTGCTGCAATGAACATGCAAGTGTAGGTGTCTCTCAATGAATGAATGGATTTTAAAAATGTGGTATATATAAACAATGGAATACTATTCAGCTATAAAAAATAAAATTCTGTCATTTGCATCAACATGGATGGAACTGGAGACCATCATATTAGGAGAAATAAGTCAGGCACAGAGAAACAAATACTGCATGATCTCACTCATACATGGAATCTAAACAAACAGAAAATGTTCTTATAGAAGTAGAGAATAGAATAATGATTACCAGACACTGGGAAGGGAGGAAGGGTAAGACACAAATTAAGATGAATTAATGAGTATAAAGTTACAAATAGATCACATTGAATAATGAGGAAGAAAAAGAAAACGAAAGTTACAGGGAGATAGAAAGAATAAGTTCTGGTGTTCTAGGTTGACTGTAGCTAATATTTTATTATATATTTCTAAATAGCTAGAAAAGTGAGCAAATCTTGAATGTAATCACCACAGAGAAAAGATAAATGTTTAAGTGATGGATATGCTGTATACATGAAGTGAATCATTGTACAATATATGCATGTATTGGAACAACACACCATATCCCACAAGTATATACAATAACAAAATTAAAAAATCTAACTTTAGAAAAAAATGTCAAAATTTTACTGATATTGTCTCATTATTATATTAACTTGGTGAGAAATTACATATTTAAAATGTTGAGTCTTCCTATCTAGGAATTTGGTATGCATCTTTTCATTTATATTGTTGGTACAATTGAGTATCCACTTGTTAAAAAAAAAAGTTAACATCTACCTCACATTATGTGCAAAAATAAATTTCAGATGGAATAAAGAGATAAATATAAAAGATAAAAAGATGTGATATGGCTCCCCACTTATTTGAATCTTTCTTGGATATGTTTTTATTTTTGTTCTCTTGTCACTGGGATCTATTTTTTATATTATTTTATAATTGATCATTGCTAGTATATTAGAAATCTACTGATTTGATCAAAAGATTTGATCTTTTATTGGCCCTCTACAGAACTCTTTTATTAGTTCTAATTATTTCTTGGCTGATTTCCTGAAAATCAGTGATTTCCTCCATAAATAATGAGGTTTGTCTCTTCTTCACAATGTCTGTTTTCTTTTCTTGTCTGTTGCATTGGGGACTTCCAGTACAGTTTGTGAAGCAGTGTTGCTAGCTGACATTCATGCTTTGTTCTTCACTTTAATAGGAATGCTTCTAATAGTTATCACTAAATTTCAAAGTTCCTATGAATATACTTTATCTTGTTAAGGGCTTTTATTTATATTTTACTAAATTTTACAAGAAGTTTTATTAAGCCTTTTCTTGACACACAAGGGGTATGCACAAAGTTCATAGACAGATTTTTTTTCATGAACTTTTGAAGTACCCTCATATATGATTACATTTTATATTCTTTAATATGCTAATATAATAAATTACATTGACAGATTTGCTAAGCTGAACCACTCTAGTATTTCTGCACTTATGTTCTTAAGTTAATCTCCCTCTTTTGAGCTACTCTTGTTCAGTCTTGGCATCACAGTGATGATTCCCTTGTAGAATACCTTAAAGAATGCTTTTAAAAGCTTTCTGTTAATTATATACTATGGAAAAGAAAGTCTGTGTATGTAGTAACAATTTCTTGAAAATTTGGTAACACTATCTGAGGCTTCTTCCTTCTTAGGAGGTTTATTTGACCATATTTGCTGTTTATTTTATGATTATTGACTTATTAAGAATTTCTTCATTAGGTTGGAATAATTTTGACAATGTGTAGTTATCCAGAAAATTATTCAAGCTAAGATGATTAAATTTAAGTGGGGGTACATAGTATTTTATTACTAATCAAATATATATGTCTGTAGTTATATTTCCTTTTTCACTCAATATTATTTATTAATGTTTTTATTTGTTTATTTTGATCCCATCTACAAAGATTATTTTATTTTATTCACCTTTTTAAAAGGTGGATTTTGCTTATATTGATAAAATTATTATGTCTTTTCTAATCTTTATCTTTATTAATTCATTTTTTTTTGGAACTTGTTTTTATTATTAATTATTATTAGCTCTTGGAGTTTTAACTTATTACATTTATTTTTCATTTTCTTGATTTGCAACAAGTGCAGCTGAGGCTAAATATCATCCTCAAATTATTGCTTTGGCTTACACTCCACAAGTTTTCATATTCAGTGCTCCCATTTTTTATTTATTTCTAAATGATTAATAATTTCTATTTTTTTCCTTCCTCTCTCTCCTATCACTTTCTTTATTTTTCCCTCCCTCCCCCCTCCATTATTCTTTCCTTCCTTCCATCCTTCCTTTGTTTGTTCCTTCACTTGTTCATTCCTTCCTATAATTTTTAGAGTGAAGGATGCTTATTAGCTAGTGCTCTTTGGATTGACACCTGCAGAAGGGAGGGAAAGGAAGCAGAAAAGGGTAAAGGAGAAGTTCAGCTGCAATGCAGGTCTAATGAGAGACTTGGGAGCCAGAGTTTTCTCAAGTTTGGCCAGAATGGCTGGGCTTTTATATTCCTGCCTTGATTAGTCATCAAATGTGGGCTGTTCTTTGAGCATGAGCAAGGTGCTTCTCTTCACCCCAGGCACTCTGTGAAGGGGCTGAGAGAAGAAGACTGTCTGATGACAGCTCTCCAGCAGCTGGGTCAACCAGCCTTCTCTGAAAGGGACCCGTGCATCAACATGTCCATCAGTTTCACACATGCTTAGCACTTTTTTTTTTTTTACTTACCATTTCTTCTCATATCTTCTTCTGCAGTCATTGTTCTTGAAGTGCATTCTTTAGAATATCTTTTAGTAAGGGTATGTTTAATCAGAAATATGTTTTATATATTCCTCATTCTTAAAGTGTAGTTTTGCTGGGTACAGAGGTCTGGCTGTTTTTTGTTTTTCTTCTTAACACTCTGAAGAAATGATTTTATTATCTGTTTACTTCCACTGCTACTGGTTAGAAACTCTGGCCACTTTAGCTGTTATTTCTTTTTAGTTAACCTTTTTTCTTTCTGACTGCTTTTAAGATTTTTTTTTTCTTTTTGTATTCTGCTGTTTCACTCTGTCAAGTGGATTTTTTCTTTATCTACCCTGATCATATGTTGTCCTTCCTGAATCTGTATCTATTCCTTTTAAACAAATTTTTCAGACACATGCACTTTTCGTTCTATTATTTGTGCCTTCTATTCCCCCCTCCCCACCCCCATCTCTCTGTGTCTCTCAGTAACTTTAAATTTTAGAATAAGTTCAAATCTCTAGAAAGTTGCAGAGAGTAGTAAACAGTACTCCCATATGCCCTTGGCCAGGTTTCAATAATAGCTTACATTTTGACTCATCTGCTTTCTCATTCATACTCTTTCTCTTTTTATATGAGTGTATATATGTGTATATTTTGGTTACTATGGCTACATACTCCATTTTTCCAAAGCTCAGTGGCATTAAAATCATTTATTATGCAAATATATTGTATGAGTCAGGAATTTGGCTGGGTAAGAGGGCATGGCTGTGTCTGTTGTATGGTGTCTGAGAGACTCTAAGCCTCAATGCAGCCCTCATCTGCAGGCTTGTTCATTCATGTGTTTGCCAGCTGATGTCGACTGAAGGCTGGTGGAGATTCAGTTCCTGTCCACATGCGCCTCCGCATGTGGTTGTCCTCTTTATATCTAAGCAGTGAGTCTATTCACCTTGAACTTATTTCTATCGTCTTATGCTTTTCCATTTCCTTTTCTTTTAATTCCCTTGCCTTTTGTGGATTGACTGTATTTTCATTGCACATATTAAAATCTTCCTCTGGCTGTTTGAAAGTTACATGCTCTTTTCATGTTCATATGAAGGTTACCCTAACTTTGTTTGAACACACATAGGAACAATGCATAAGACTATGATTTTTTAATGAGGTCTAAAATTAATCTAAAGTAGAATTTAAGCACTTTCACTGTCCCTTTCCTTCCTACTTCCTATTGCTATTAAAATCATCTGGGATTATAAACCAGGTTGTCAATAATTCTGTTTGTGTTTTACCTCAAGAGTTATTTTGTCTAGATTAAGTACAGAACATATGTTCCAATTAATTTTAGAAGGATTCATGAAACAGATATTCAGCCTGAAACCCAACACTGAGTTCTGAGGAGTTGTTTCCAAATTTGGGGTGTCCTAGTAGACAACCTGAGGGATAAAGTGGAACACTGACTATTCCAGGTTACCTGAAGTCAGTGCCTCATTGCTCCAGCCTCTCATTTTCCTCTCAAACATCTCTGGGAGAACATTCTCTTTAGTAGAGTGTCCAATTGCCTTTCTAAGAGCCAATTGCCCTCATGTCTCTATATGAGTACTTCAAAAGGTTCATGGAAAGATTTGTATTATCTGATAATTCTATTTTTCCATGAATTTTTTGAAGTACCCTCACTCTCTGCTGTTTTGTTTATCTCATAGATAGACATAAATTTTAGAGAGATATATTGTTCTTTATAATCATTTGATTTAAGGCAGAAAACCATACCACAGTTAAAAAGTAAAAGTTATTTTACTAATAAGGTGGCAGAAACTCTATTTACTTACTGTGTCCTCGATGTTATCCTAAGAAAATTTCTTAAAATTTATCAGTCTCATTTTTCCTATAGGTAAAATTAGAAATAAGCTTCCTAACTTTTAGGGTTGCTATGAAGATTAGAAATAATGTAAATACAGAGCATGGCACAGAGTAGATGCTCAATAAAAATGGTTATTTTTACTATATTCTTTATTCCAGTAGTACCACTATTTTTCATAAAGCTTTTAGGGTTAAGTGCTGTCTGCACTTTGATAATTGTGTAAGAGCCTATCTGTTGAGAAAACATTGGCCTGGGGTATTTGTGTATACGTATAATTCTTAAGCCCTTGGTCTAGAGATGAACTGCTCCTCTACTGTATAAGAATTTAAAAATTATAGAATCGTGGAGGGGAGTATGAATTCAGGAGAGTGGCCATACAAATGTCAGAGTTCTATCTTCTCCTATTATATTTCACCCATGTTCAGTCATTTTAATGTCACCTTTATGATTTTTGGCATCTATATCCAATAGTTAAATTATTATTATGCTGAAATATTTCTTTAAATTGACCTTAATTTAACTTACTTACTTTACGTCTTAATCAATAATGCTCCTAAAATTATAGGTATGGCATGCCAGATATATTTGAGGGGTCTTCAAAAAATTTATGGAAAATCATGTTATGAAAAAACTGTATGTGGGTTTCAAAATGTTTTTTCATCAAAAAAAAACTCATGCTAACTTATAACATGTTTGAATAGGATCTAGTTGAGGCCTTAAGAAGGATAAGACAGTTTGAAAAGAGCTCCTATCAGAACAACATGAATTCTGCTGAAATTGAACATCAAATTTATTATGAAGCTTGGGTGGAAAATGGTGAAATCCCTGATGCTTTACAGAACGTTTTTGGGGACAATGCCCCAAAGAAATCAGCAATTTACAAATGGATAACTTGTTTTAAGAAGGGATGAGACAATGTTAAAGATGAAACCCGCAGCAGCAGACCTTTCACATCAATATGCAAAGAAAAAATTAATCTTGTTTGTGCCCTAATACAAGAGGACCAAGGATTAACAGCAGAAACAATAGCCAAAACCATGGAGATCTTAGTTGGTTCAGCTTACACAATTCTGACTGAAAAATCAGTTGACCAAACTTTCCACTCAATCGGTGCCAAACTGTTGCTCCCAGATCAGCAGCAGACAAGAACAGAGCTTTCAATGGAAGTTTTAAACAAGTGGGATCAAGATCCTGAAACATTTCTTTGAAGAATTGTAACAGGAGATGAAACATGGCTTTACCAGTATGATCCTGAAGACAAAGCACAATCAAAGCCGTGGCTACCAAGAGATGAATGTGGTCCAGTCAAAACAAAAGGGAACTGATCAAAAGCAAAGGTCATGGCAACAGTTTTTTGGGATGCTGAAGGCTTTTGTTTGTTCACTCTCTGGAGGGTCAAAGAATGATAACATCTGCTTATTACGAGAGTGTTTTGAGAAAGTTAGCCAAAGCTTTAGCAGAAAAACACCTGGGAAAGCTTCACCAAAGAATCCTTCACCATCACAGCAATGCTCCTGCTCATTCCTCTCATCAAACAAGGGCAATTTTGCAAGAGTTTCAATGGGAAATCATTAGGCATCCACTTTACAGTCCTGATTTGACTCCTTATGACTTGTCTGTTTGTTTCCCTAATTTAAAAAATATCTTTAAAGGGCACTCATTTTACTTCAGTTAATGATGTAAAAAAGATTGCATTGACATGGTTAAATTCCCAGGACCCTCAGTTCTTTAGGGATGGGCTAAATGACTGGTATCATTGCTTACAAAAGTGCCTTGAACTTGAAGGAGCTTATGTTGAGAAATAAAGTTTGTATTTGTTATTTTTCTCTTTTAATTCCATTTTTACATGAATCTTTTGAAGTCCTCTTGTATATATATATTTATATTTATAATTGTATTATAAAAGATATGTAAATATAAATAAATGTATAAATGTGTAAATACAAATAAATGTATAAATATACTTATATGTAATACTTTTTATTTTATAAACAGTAAAAAGTATATGTAAATTATAAACAGCAAAATAAAAATTTTTCTTTAAGTATCACCTAAAATCATATTACAGCATATCTTATGAGTGCTATTCTTACTGTGGGAAGTGCTGCTCTGAGTAGAGTGCTCACTCTTTCCCCATCCTGTGATTGTTAGAGGCTTGAGCATCCAACTAAGCAACTAGCTCTTTCTTTCTTTTCCTTTTGTTGTTTGTTCTGCCCCCATTTATGCATTGATCTACAACTTAGTGCTCTGTATTTTACTTGCTGCACAGTAGTTACTCAATGAATAATTGTTGAATAACTAACTTGATGCTCTTCAAAAATTACTTGAGTCATCTAACTCTACTTAATTTGTCTTTTCCCCTTTTATTTACATTTTTTTTTTTTTGTCTTTTCGTGACCAGTAAGGGGATTGCAACCCTTGGCTCGGTGTTGCCCGCACTGCGCTCAGCCAGTGAGCCCACCGGCCATTCCTATATAGGATCCGAACCCGCGGTGGGAGTGCCACTGCGCTCCCAAGCGCTGCACTCTCCCGAGTGCGCCATGGGGCTGGCCCTTATTTACATTTTAATCAATACTTTAAAATATGGCAAATAATTAGATATCACAATTGCATCACATACATAGTATGTTATCTGAGAGTGATAATAAAATTCTTAGATATGACAAAATCCAACCATAATTTTTTTTTTATAACGGAGGATATTGAGACTCAATGACATGAAATAATTTACCAGAGACCTCAGAGTGAATCAGTCCTAGAGCTTTGAACTCAGGCAACTTGACTAAGTCAATTCAAGAATACTTAAGATATTTCCCAACCACCAGCATGGATATTAGGGAGGCAAAGTTTTGTTACATGTTGTTCATTGTCCATTCCCCCTTTTTTTCTCTCCCCAGCACAATTCCTCCTCTATGTGCTCATATACATACCAATACCCTGTCTTCTCTGTTACCCTTGGGAATTGAGCTAGGGACTGTTTATAATTACACAGCATAATTTGGAATAGATAACAAAATACACTATGGCTTATTTTTCCAATTTAGGGTGGTACTACATTTGAATATTTTGCAGTTAAATAAAAAGATCATATATTTTGTATTCATATCATTTATATTACAGAAACACAGCATACTTTGTCCATGTAGATTACAATGATGAAATTTGGATTTCAGAATCAAATAAGGATTGCATTAAGACCTCCAGGAAAAAATACTTCATTGGTTTTGTATTCAAAAGCTCTTTTATATAAGCTGATTTATATCTGGCAAAAGATGCAAGGCTCTGATTGAAAAGCAATCAGATGAGGGCAGTATGCATTTAGTAATACTGTGTAATCCATTAAGCTGTTCCCAGCTTATCCCCAGTGAGCGCAGTGGATGGGAATTCTCTTCTCCCTGGAAGAGATGAGCTGTAATTTATTCTAATGCCAAGGAAAAATTTATGGGGCAGTTTCCAGTATAGAGAATTTAACAAGAGGAGCCATCCTTGCTAAAATATGTAAAATTCCTTCATTTCTTTCATTGATTAAACTGATGTTCTGTTAGTTTTCACAAAAGACTTTAACTATTGAAATATTATTCTGTGAAAATTATGGTTTAAGGCTTTTCTCTGGAGTATTCATGATAGGTAAACAAAATAAATTATTTCTGAAAGTAAGAGTCAGGGCTACTCCTCTGCAAAACAGAAGTTTGTCCTTCACATCCAGCTCCTCATTTTATGTTCACCTGCCTTCGTTGCAGTCGTGGGTATGGATTTTCCCCTCTGCTTCTTTATCTCATACACCTGTGTGTTTGCTTGTGTGCATACACACACATCACTACCACCTTCTCCTCTCCTCTTCCTTTCCCTTCTTTGGTCTATTCGTCCTTTGTCTTTGTTTTAGGTCCCTTCTGGCCTGGGACCTGTTATTCATGACACATACCAGGTTACTAGTAGTAACATATACACTTACATATATATGCTCCCTTTCTCTGTAGCTCCTCTTCTTTGCAGAGTTTTGCACTCCTACCAGCAATGTAGAATAGTTCTGATTACTCTGCATTCTCACCGGTATTCAGTGTGGTTAGTCTTTAATTGTAGCCATTCTAGTGAGCGTATAGTAGTCTCTTATAGTGGTTTTAACTTGCATTTTCCCTAATGACTAATTAGCTTTTCTATTTTCCTTATTAAGTGTCTGTTCAAGTTTTGTCAATATTTATATCGCACTGTTTATCCTTGGTCAGATATATGTATTTCAAGTACTAAGTTCTAAGTCTATGGTCAATCTATTTATTTTAAAAAAATGTCTATTGATGAATAGGAATTTTAAAGTTTGATGAAGTATAATTTATCCTTATTTTCTTTTATAGAAAATGTTTTCAGTGGCCTAAAAATTTTTGTCTATCCTAAGGTTTTGGAAGATATGTAATATTTTCTTTCAGAAACTTTATTGTTTTAGTTTTTACATTTACACTGATAAACCATATCATTTTAATTTTTATATATGGTTTAGATTAGGGTGTGGCTTTTTTTTTTTTTAATATGGATGTCCAGTTGTTCCAGCACCATTTGTGAAAAGATTCTACTTCATCTTTGGTGCCTTTGTTAAAAATAAGTTGACCATATAAGTATGGGGCTTAATTCTGTATTCTATTCTTCTGGGGTGTTTGCCTAAACTTACACCCAAAACACACTGTCTTGATGATTGTAGCTTTGGAATAAAGTATCTAGAAATCAAGTACTGGGAATTCTCTACATTGTTAAGATTGTTTTGTTTTATGACCCAATATAAAAGTTCCATGTGCACGTGGAAAGAATGTGTATTCCTTATTTGTTGGATATCATTTAGGTAAAGTTAATAGTGGTTTTCAAAGTTACTTTTATCCTTACTGCTTTTATTGGTCTTTTTTATTTTTATTTATTTATTTATCAATTATTGGTAAAGGGGTGTTCATCTTTTTCATTTTAGTTATTCTTGTAGCATGTAGGAGTTTCTTATTGTGGTTTTAATTTGCATTTCTATAATGACTAATGATGTTGAACATCTTTTCATGTGCATTTTGGCTGTTTTTCTTCTGTACCACTGTTTTCACTGTTTGTGAATGAGACGAATCTACTAGCCTCAATTTTCTCTTTTCTTTCCACTGGTATTTTAGCTCCCGGCCTTCCCTGGCAGACTATATTAGAATGATTCTGACAAAGAAGAAATAAAAAGAAAGCTTTATGCTAAAATAGTATTAATTCATAAAGCCTGGGGTTAGGAAGTTAACCTCTGTGCACAAGACTCCGTTCTGATTAACAGAAGGCTGTAGATCCTGCAGGCCTTGGGAGGTTGTACCCTCTTAAAGGAGGTGTAAAACTATCCCTGCTCTGAGTGCATCCCTACAGAGTTCAGGTCTTAAAGTCTGACATTCCCTTAAAATAAATTCTGTGGATGCTCAGATTTTAAGCAAAAAAGTATGAAATGAGCTCTTATATTATAAAGAGTCTTTTGCATTATTTTAAAAATACAGTTCCTTTGGGTAGTATGGTTGTTTCCTGTGAGATTTTTTTTTTAATCGCAAGATGTTATATATATTTAAAAAGGTTTACAAGATACTGTTGTAACATTGTAAATCAGAACTTATGAGATACATTTTCTGTTTTCACAAGGTTAGTTCTCTATAAAAAATATTGAGTACGAATATATTCTTTTTGTAATCTTTCTTATTACTAGACTTTCATGCACATAAGCACAATAGATATAAAAATAAAATTCTAATGAAATATTATTTTCATTATATTCTAATGAAAATGAAATTTTAAGCTCATCTAGTACAGACATTTCTCTAGATATGTTTATTTTCTCCCTTTATATAAATATATATATACACTTTAAAACTAACCTTAGGAGAGTAAATCTGATATGTAGTCTTGAGTTCCTTTTTTATAAAGTAAAACAGTATTAATCTAACTTCACAAAATTCTTGTGACAAATAGTAAAATTACAGTAGGGAATTTTTATGTAAGAAGGTTTATCAGCTGAGACAGAGCTGAGTCTGTCATAGAATCTACCCCAGAAATTTTCAGGATGCTCTGGACAATCAGTTATAAATATGAGGAAAAAATTTTAAGGATCCTGAAGTAGGTACCCAGTCTCACCCCTGGTTTTCATTGGGGTTTGGGAACTTCATCTGAACAAACTTGGATCCTGACCATGAAAGAGGTCCAGATCTCTGCAGATGTGTCTGATGACAAGGAATGAGTGGACAGAAGCCAGATTACAGGGGAGGCAAAGGAAGTCCTGAAAGGAAAATCACACCGGAGTCTGGCAGAGTGGGCCAGACTTCACGATCTTGTGAGGGTTGGGAAGAAGCTGTAGTTCAGGAAACATTGTGAAGCTGTCCTGAACCCCTCTGACTCCTATTCCCTTTTGTGCCTCTCCAAAACCTCTATGCAACCTAAGGAATGTGGTAGGTTATAAAAAGGGAGGATTATGTTATTAGAGGCCTCTGGAGGAACTGGATATTAGAAAAGAAGGGATGGAAAGAAATTAGACAACAAGGCACACAAGATGGGGATCTATCTCAGCAGTAGTGGGAAAAAAAAGGAGGTGGAGGGGACATTCAAGGCCAAATTTGGGGCTGGGTGATGCTGAGGGTGACTGTATTAGTTTGCTTGGGCTGCTGTAACAAAGTACCACAGACTGGCTGGCTTAAACAGCAGAAATGTACTTTCCTACAATCTGGAGGCTAGAAGTCCAAGATCAAGGTGTTGTCATGGTTGGTTTATGCTGAGGCCTTGCTCCTTAGTTTGCAGATAGCCTCTTCTCCCCATTTCTTCACATGGTCTTCCCTTTACGTGTGTCTGTGTCCTAATCTCCTCTTCTTAGGACAACAGTCATGGTGGATTAGGGCGTGCTCTAATGATCTCATTTTGCCTGAGTTACCTCTTTAAAGGTAAATACGGTCACATTCTGAGGTACTGGTGGTTAGTACTTCAACATACAAATTATGGGTGGGTGCTATTCAGCCCATATCAGTGAATGTGGTATGACAACAGCAGCTGTATTAAATGACCAGTGGTTAAGACTGGCAGTGACATTCAGAGTACAGCAGCAGGAGGAACAGTCAAGCAGTGGAAACTCATAGCTAGCAAGGACCCCTTTTCAGTTCTCCTAGAAAGACATAAGACAGAGGGCTGTGGTCCTGCCACTTGGCAGTGGGGCAAATGGCCCAACAACATGAAGGCAAGCTGTGAAAGTGACCCCCCTCAGGATGTGTAATGGAAGGTTCTAGAGTTGTTTGGGTTATGTACTGTGAAGGTCTATTCTAGGCATCAACTTGATTAGATTAAGGAATGCTGAGAAACCTGGTAAAGCTATCTTCTTAGGTGTGTCTGTGAGGGTGTTTCCAGCTGAGATTAGCATGTGGGCCTGAGTAGACTGGGTGGGAATTATCCACCCTCAATGTGGGCAGGAACCATCCAATCCCCTGGGGGCCTGGAAAGAACAAAAAATGGAGAAAAAAGGTGAAGCTCTCTCTTTATCTGCTGGAGTTGGGATAACTCTTCTCTTCTGTCTGTGGACATCAGAGCTCGAGACTTTTCAGCTCTTGGGTTCCAGGACTTACACCAAGGACACCATCGGCTTCCCTGGCTTTGAGGCCTTCAGACTTGGACTGAGCCATGCTACCAGCATCCAGTTTGCAGACGGCCTACTGTGGGATTTCTCTTCACAACTGCGTGAGCTAATTCCCCTAATAAATCCCCTGTCATATATTTATAACATATCCTATTGACTCTGTCTCTCTGGAGAACCATGACTAATACACATATAAATGCCAGTTAGAAAATTATATAAACAACACATGATATAATGTCTTAGATAAATGTACCAAACGACAACGAAATAAAAAATCAAATAATTTAAACATTATTCCTATTGCATTAGTTCTGAGTTATCCTCAGAAAACATGTTATGCAGTTTTCATAAGAGTTTTTATATACATCATTTCCTTCTAAAAAGAATTCTGTGCAGAAGGCAGAACAAGCATTCTGAGAATTAAAAAGACAAAGACATTGAACCTGGAAGAAGTTAGAATGACCAGACTTTGGTCATAAAACAGGAAACAAAAATCTGAGACTCAAAGCAGAATGTTTTGAAACACCACACTGTAGAATTATATAAGTAAAATAAACGAAATATGAGGAAAAACAATCCTAAACAACTATAGAATACTATCTAGCCATTAAACTATTTTAGAATAATTCTATTTGCTTTGCATTCATAAAATGAAAAGTCAGCAATTTGGGTGACCCTTGATACACACACTCTTTGTGAAATTTCTGTCAATGTGGTATAAAACGTTTTTTTTTTCTTTTCCCTTCCTTATTTAGATCAGTGGGAAATGTGTATTGTTAAGAGCTAGTTTGGGCCTCTTCCGTTTGTGTGCTTTATTATTTATCATGGATTTTACTTAGTACTTTGAGGAACCCAGTAGGTGGTGCCTTATAAATAAGGTGAATGTTGCTTCATGGTTCCATGCAGAGATGACTGATAGAGACAATTAATTCTACAGGACAATGCATTGTGATAAATCTGGAAAAAGGCTTTTGCTGCAAAAAGCTCAAGTAGATGAACTAGATGAATGTCTTAGAGACGGTGCAAAGGTCTGTTTCCCAAATAAGAGCTTCAGAAGGAATGCTGAAACAGTTTAGGACATTTGCTCCAATGTTGGAATGAAGAGTATGATGTTTGGAAGGAAACCTACTGAATTAGATTTGATACACAAAGTAACAAAGAGACACTAACATAAATAGAGGAGGTGAAAGAATCTTTAAATTTTCTGTGAATTTCTTCTCCTCAAGTTACATGTTTAATTAAAGTACTCATAGCAGAGGGATCAGCAGTTTTATTTACTTATTTATTTAATAAATATTTACATAGCACATACTCTTTGCTGGGCCCTGTGTAAATGGTGGCAACTCTATGAGCCAGGAACTAATATCCCTACTCTACAGTTGATGAAACTGAGTGTCTTGCCCCAGGTCACTCTTAGCATCGAGTGTCTTCCCAAACCAAATGAAAAACTTTATGTACAATTAGGGTAATTGTGTTTTGGAGGAAGGATAGATAATTTTTCCAGTAATAATGTATTCCTATCTGAAAAACTGTCCGGAGAGTCCTCAGGAAGAGGATTTTGCTCCATGTTCAAATGCTTTGGAGTCTCACAGAATACACATTTAATTAATGTCAATTAAACCACATGCACTAGAGAGGGAAGGAAGCCGAGGAAAGAGATGGGGAGGAACGGGGAGAAGAGGAGAGAGAACAATGGAAATAAACAAAAGACATAATGCTGGCAATTTCTCCTACTACTCCGTTTAACTGGTGTTTGTTCCAGAGTGAGTGTCCCATGTGAACTATTGATCTGCTGTTCCTTCCTTCTAACTCAGTTCCTCTGGCCATCTTGCCCTGCTTATATTATTCTAATATTTACAGTTATGAAATTTTCATATACCATGGCCCCTACATAACAGCCAAAACATTCATCTGGTGTTCAGTTGAAGAAAGAGCAATGTATTCCAATACTAGAGAAAAAAAACTGACTTTGTTGGATTTAGACAAGGTACATTGGTGTCCAATGTTTCACCATTTAAAAATGGACTTTTAAAGGTAATTTTGACAAAGTGTGATTTTTCAATTTTTAGTTTTTATCATGAGTTGTGTCTTTCTTACCTAATTCTCATCTAAGATGTAGCTTTACTCACTTTACCTAAATGCATCAAGAAAAGTCAGTCGGCTTCTACAACATACACGAACAAACACATCAAGGAAACCAGCAAAAACTACATACCTCCTCCTGTACCAGGTGACACTATGCCAAACTTTCAAATCCCTCAGTGTTTCTTTCTGTCCCTTTAGTTTTGTTTTGCCCAAAGTGCTTACCTCACTCAGAGCCAATGGGTATCTCATGTAATGCGTTGCCAGTCACACCGACCAGATAGTCTAGATGCAGCGCCTTGCTCTGCAGTAACTTTGCAGGATGAAAATTCTGTTCTGGGAAACTCAGTGTTTTCTTGCCAAGTTACCCTAAGAGTAGGGTGAAGAGTCTACTCCAGGCACAAGCATGAAGAATAAGGGTGCAAACTTATTCGGGAGACCAATAAGGGACCTACTCTTGAACATTCACATAATAAGTTAGGCCCTGGAAACCTTACAAAGCTTTTTGATTTAGACATCATTGTATATAAATGTAAATTACATACACATATATTTTACACATTTATTTATTTGTTTAATGTGCTTAGTATATGTTATCCTAGGATTATTTATTTTTTCTTTGTAGATCTACTGTAAGTCTCTGCCTCCGTGTGCAATATCTATGCTGGTGGTATGCAGAAGTTAACATAACCTTATAATTTAATTTAACTTGGTGCTTGAGGATGCTTAAAGCAAGAAAGCATTAGATCAGTCCTAGAAATGAAGCGTATTTCCCCACATAGCCATCTCACAAACATTTTTTAAAAATAAAATGTTTATCGAGTCATAACAAATAAGGAAAGTGCACAAATCATAAGTGTGCATCTGTCTTTGTCTATTTAGGCTGCTACAAAATATACATTGGGTGGCTTATAAACAACAGGCGTTAATGTCTCACAGTTTTGGAGAGTGGGAAGTCCAAGATCAAGGCACTGACAGATTTGGTGTCTGTTGAGGGCCCTTTTTCTAAATGGTGTCTTTTTGCTATAACCTCACATAGGGAAATGGGCAAGAGATCTCTTGGGGCCTCTTCTTATAATGGAACTAATCCCACTCAAGACAGCACCACCCTCATGACCTAATCACCTCCCTAAGGCCCCACCTCCAAATACCCTTACATTGGGGATTAGGTTCCAACATGATTTTTTTGGGGGGGGGGAATATACTTTCAGTTCATTGTGACATCAAAATGATTTTTCACAAATTTTTTGAATGAACCCACTTAAGCCTATCGAGAAATAGAAATTTACCAGCACCCAGAAGCTCCCTGTGCCACATTCTAGCCATTAACACTTTTGCAGTGATAACCATATTCTTTGTTCATTCTCATCACTGTACAGTATAGTATTCCACTGTGTGAATATGCCATAATTTATCTAGTCTACTGTTGATAGACATTTGGGTTATTTTTGTATTTCTTAGTTTTGTGGCCACTGTGATTACAGCAACTATGAACACTCCTTTGCATTCTCTTTTGGTAAATAACTGTATGCATTTGCCAGTTGTATATACCTAAGTCATGTTTATATTCAGTTTTAATAAAGACTGCCCGTTTTCCAAAATGATTATATCAGTTCACACTCCTACCAGCAGCATATGATCCATCTTCTCTTGAAAAGCTTGATTGTTTTTGTCATTTTTAATTTTAGACATTCTGATGGGTGTGTAATGTTATTCCATGTGGTTTAATTTCATTTTCCTGATAATTAACAAAATTGAATAATTTTTATGTTGATTGGTAATTTAGATGCCTCTTTTATAAAGTTTTGCCTATTTTTCTAATGAGTTGTGTCTTTGTATTATTGACTTGAATGAATAGATACAGGCACAGATACTGATATAGATCTTCACTTCGGATACACATTCTTTGTTAGAAACATGTAGAGCATCATTGTCATCACTCTGTGGTTTGCCCTTTTTTAGTCTTTTTGGTGTCTTACATTGAGCAAATGTTTTAAATTTTAATGGGTACAAATGTATAATTTATTTTCTACTCATGGTTAGCACTTTTGGGGTCCTGTTTAAGAAATCTCTGCCTGTCCCAAGTTCATGAATAATTTCCCCTATGCTCTATTCCAGAAGTTTTACAGCTTAGCTTTCACATTTAAATCTAGAATCTATCTGTAATAGATTTTGGGGAGTGGTGTGAGGTAGGCATCAAGATTCATTTTTTTGGAAATCCAGATGTCAAATTGTCCTAGCATTATTAATTGAAAAGGCAATTCTTTCCTCACTACCCTGTAGTCACAGATTGAGTGAATGATGTAAGTGCTCCTGATTCTGGACTCTGTATTCTGTACCTTTGTCAATTTCTCCACATTTGCCCCAATTCTATATTGACATAATGTAATTTTTGATATGTAATTTTTTGATATGTAATTTTTGATTTTTTATAACTGGTAATGTAAGGCCTCCAGCTTTCTCATTGTTTTTCAAGTTTATCTTAGTTATATTTGGTCCTTTAGATTTCCATATACATTTGAGAATCTAATTAGCAATTCTTTTTTTCTCTCTTGTAAGTTTATTTTATTTTTTTTCCATATTTGTTTTATTTATTTATTTATTGAATTGTAATTGATCATACATACTTTTGGGATTCAATGTTGACATATGTTGATCAAATCAATATTACTAGTATGTATATTGTTAGAAATCGTACTTATTCTTTATGCCCCTTGTCCAATCTCTCCCTGTCTCCCTCTCCCTCCCCGCTCCCACCACTGATTACCCTAGATTTCTTCTCTCCCTCTGAAAGAGTAACAGTTACTCTGTTGATTTGTTGCCTAGATGATCTGACCAATGCTGAGAGGTGTGTTCAGGTCCCCCAATATTATCATAGAGCAGATGCTTCTGTCATTCTGGAATGGGCTTTGTGGAGAGAGACATCCTCTTCTTTTCTTTGGTCTCTGCTGGTGACTGTCCTTGTGTCAATGCACTCCAGTGGTTGATGGAACATCTGCGTGGTGGTTGTAACTTCTAGCCATTTTCATGGCAGCCATGGTTACTGTGGTGGCTGTGGTGGGCCACCCACATGTAGGTGATGCTTTTGGTATGCTTCTTGGTGCTGACAGTGTGCATGGATGTGGGCAGAGGGTCCAGTCCCCAGCTGCAAGCCTTGGCCCCTGGGAGGGCCCCGAGGCCCTGGCCATGTGTGTCATTGTGGGCAGGTGGTCCAGTCCCTTTCTTCATACCTCAGGTCCTCTGGCAGGCACCATGGCACTGGTGGTGTGCCTGGGCCAGAACTAATTTTTTGTACTTTGCTTACTTCTAAAAAGGGGAAACTTCCTGTGGGAACCAGTAGTTGAGCTGTGTTGTTGAACTAAATTGCTGCTTTGCTGCTGTTTCCCTTGGGAAGGCTTTTTGTGCAGCTCAGGGTTTAATGGTTGACCTTATAGGTACTTCCAGCTCTCCAGGGACCAGGTGCACCTGGGTTGTGTAGAAACTCTGATATGGGCCTGACTCTTTTCATCAAACTGTACTCCATGCAATTCTGCATTCCCAACCTGTCTCCTCTGAGTGGTCCTGTGCTGATCAGGGGCAGATGGGCTGTCCTTGCTGTGTCCCAGTGTTCTCCTGGTGGGCCTGTCTCCCCCACCGCATGTGTTGCAAACACTTCCCATGGGACGGGCCCTGAGCTGGTTCCTTGCGATGACTCACCAGCCTCTGAATGGCTCCCTGTCTTTAGTTGTTCTGACTCTTCGTTCCTGCGTGAGTCCACGGGAACCCTATTAGTGATCTTGCTATCCTGGGGGCCACCAAGGCCCTCTTCTCTCTTGCTGCTTCCAAGCAACTCCATCTGAAGGACACAGCTGCGGATTCTGCTGGCTCCTGCTCCATGTGCTCTGCCTAATTATCAATTTCTGTATAAGCACTTGTTAGGATTTAGAGTGTGACTGCTTTTAATTTGTGGAGTAATTTGGAGACAATTGGTTTATTTTTAATGTTGAATATTCTTGTTTAGAAACATGGTATACTTTTCCATTGATTTAGGTCTTTTGAATTTTCATAGTAATGTTTTGTAAATTTCAAAGAAAAGGTCTTGCATACATTTTTTTTCGAATTTATTCCTAGATATTTGATGTCTGTGGTGCTATGATAATATCTTAATTTTTCATTTTTTGCTTTTTGTTGGTGCAAAGACAAATATAATTGTTTTAAATATTGATTTTATACCTTTGGCCTTGAAAAATTTATTTAATTCTCACAGTTGGTAGATATCTGTGTATTTCCAAAGTTTGCAATCACAGCATATTCAAATAATGCCATTCATCATTCTTCCTTTCCAATCCTTACTTATCTTTCTTTGCTATTGCATTTTATAGAACTTCCAGGATAAAAGTTGAATAGAAATGGTGACAGGAGTACCTTTTCCTCATTCCTGATCTAGAGAAAACATTTCCAATAATTCACCAATAGATGTTTGTTTACTACAGTGTTTTTGTAGAAACTTATCAGATTAAAGACCTTTCCTTCTATTGAATGTTTTTATGAATTTACTGAGCTGCTCATATGATTCTTTTTCTTTATTCTGATTTTGTGAATAATTATACTGATTGATTTTCAAATGTTTAACTAACCTCATATTTCTGGAATAATCTCTAGAGTTATGATTTGTATTATCCTTTTTATATATTGCTGTGCTGGATTTGCTAACATTTTGCTTAGGGATATTGCATCCAAGCTTCAAGCTCACGAAAGAGGTTAGTTTATGATTTTCCTGACATGTAATGCCCATCGGATTTTGCTTTTTACTGACCTCATGAAATGCATTTTTTTTTTTCTAACTTCTGGAAGAGTTTGTGTAAGATTGATGTTGTTCCTTCTTGAATGTTTGTCTCTGGTGATGTTATCTAAACCTAGAGATTTCTTTGTGTGAAGGTTTTAAACTACAGAGTTAAAATTTTTAAAAATATAAGGATATTCACAATTTATATTTCTTTTTGCAAGTTAATATTTTCTAGGAATTTGCTTCATTCATCTAAATTTTCAAATTTATTGATATAGAGCTTTTATAAAATTCTCTTATCTTTTTATATATCTGTAAGATCTGTGGTAGTGTCCTCATTTTCATTTACACTATTAATACTTTGAGCCTTCCCAATATATATATTTTTCATTAGTCTTGCTGTGTATGCATAATTTTAGTATCCTTTTTGAAGAACCAACTTTTGGCTTTTTAACTTTCTCTATTTCAGTTTTTATCTTTATTTAAATAATTTTTTGGTCTTACATGTATTATCTCTTTTCTTCCTCTTTTCTGGATTTAGTTTGCTGTTATTGTTTAGTTTATTGAGAAAGATATTTAGATCATTAAGTTTCAGTGGTTCTTTTTCTAAAAAGAAATTACAGTCTTAATTTAAGACTGTATGTTTTCTTCAAATACAGCTTTAGCTGCTTACATTTTACATATCCTCTTTTTGTTATCATTTAAATATTGAAAATATTTTCCATTTCACTGTTGTTTGCTCTTTCACTCATGGGCTACAGAAGTCTATTTCTTACTTTTTAGGATTTTGGAGATGTTCTAGCTTCTTTTTGTTATTGAATTCTGCTTAATTCTACTGTGGTCAGAAAAGACACTCTGAAAGATCTCAATCCTTTAAGTTTCCTAAGACTTGCTTTATGGCCCAGTGTGTTATTTTGGTAAATGTTCTGATACCCTTGAAAATAATGTATATCTTGACATTTTGTGGTGGTGCAGGATTATGTGTGTATGTCTCACATTAGGTCTTTCAAATCTTTTCTGAATTTTTGTCTACTATTTTTTGATCGGTTATTGAGAGAGGTATATTAAAGTCTCCTACTCATGCTCATTTGTTTTATATATTTAAAGCTACATTATTGAGTTCATATAAATTTAGAATTGCTGTATGTTCCTAGTGGATTGATCATTTAATTACTGCAAAATATTGCTGTTGATCTCTAGAACTACTTCTTGTCTTCAAATCTACTTTGTCTTATATTAGAATAGTACAGTAACTTTCTCTTGGTTTGTGTTTGCATATTTTCCACCCTTTCTTTTCAACCTGTCTGTGTCCTTATATTTAAAGCTTGTCTCTTGTAATCGGCATTCATTTTTTTAAAAGATCGAATCTGATGATATTCATCTTTTAATTGAGCTGATTAGTTCATTTACACTTTACGTGATTATTGACTTGAGTTTTATATCCACCATCTTATCATTTATTTTCTAACTTTCCATGTGTTTTTAATTTTTTTCCTTTTTTTTTAAATCTCCTTTTGGATTAATCAAAATTTTAAAATTATTCCCTTTCCTCTCAACCAGCTGTTTAGTTATACATTCTCTTTTCCGTTCTTTCAGAAGTTACACTAGGATTAAAACATGCATTCATTACTTAATAAAGTCAAATACCAATTTGTATTTTTTCCACTTCCCAAGCGTGTGGAATACTTATAACACTAATTACATTTACTTTCCCTACTTTTGCTGTTTGTTACTTTTGTCAGTCATTTTAATTCTACGTGTATGTAAACCTTTGTAAGGCATTATTATTATTGTTTAGTATATCAATATTGATTTAGGTTTTTTACTCATACCACCATTTCTAGTGTTCTATATTTTTCTTTCTCTACTAATATTGCCAAAAGCTCTGCTGGTTTCCCACTTCTTATCAGAATTTTTTCTCTAATAGCAATTCTGGTCCTTCTCTTAAATCCCTAATCTCCAATTGGCAAATACTTCAAGAGAAAATGAACTCACAGAATGTTGCCTTTCCCATATGTGGTTCCTTTCTGTTCATGACGTTGCTCCCTCAATTATTGTCTCTGATGATGATGATGATTTTGTATTTTGTTCATATTTCTTGTTCTCAGCAGGAGTCTTCTGTAAGCTGTTTTTCATCATAGCTAGAAGAAAGAAATATTCTTAAACACTTAAAAAAAAAAAAAAAACAACCCAAATTGACAGAGTTAAATGATGATGCACACAAATAATTTTAATTTAGAGCCTAATATAGAGATGATTTGCTCAGTCATGTATTTGTTCATTTAAAAATATACTGGGTCTCTATCTTGCCAGGTAATATTCCATGCTTGGTAAGTATCAATGAAGAAGACAAGAAAGTTTCTTAAGTTTATATTCTTTAGGAAGGGGTTTGGCTGGAGGGAGACATAGATAATACATATGTAACATATATTAATAATAATTGATAAGATACAATAATTCAGAAATTAATAACTACTATGAAAAAATAAAACAAGGGGATATGATATAGAAAGACTGGGAATAGGGTGGAATCAAGCTATTGTAGATTGAATACTCTGCATGCTTAGGAACATCTCTGCAGAGGTCATATTTGAGCCAAGAACTAAATAAAAAATAACTGGCCTGGTATAGAGTTAGAAACAGAAGATTCCTAGAAAGAGGAATAGCAAGTGAAAAGATCCTAAAATGGAAGTGATCTTGGCATGTTGAAGAAACATATGAACATCTAGAGTGGCTTAAACAAAGAGAATGAGGGGGTAAAAGATGTGAGATGTGATTAGAAATATGCACAAGTCTCAGAAGAAACATCTCTTGAAGGAAAAATTGGTAACAGAAATTTTAAAGTCTTTAAAAGTGTTAGAAAGATTGACATATTTGCAGAAAATAGAGCAAAAATAAAAAGAGACAGGACAGTTCTTGAAATTTTATATTAAACCTAACTGTCAATCAAGTATAAAGATATGATAAAGATATTTCTGAAGGCAAGGTCTCAAAATGTTGGCCTCTGATGCATTTTTTCTTAGAAATTAACAGTGAAATTTTACCAAAACAAATGAATAACTCGGGAAGTTGATTTGGGATCCAGGAACCAAAGCTTCCAACACTAGCAAGAGGCCAAGGTAATTCCCAGGATGAAAGTGACAGGAAACCAGAGGATCCCAGACAGATGTGCTGCTGGCCTAGAGAGCAACCAGTCTAGATAGAAACTGAATAAAAAGTTTCAGGAGTTATCTTTCCAAGTAAGGCTAGAGGAAGTGCAGAGATTGCCTGATGTGTTTGAATCTGTTGAAGGAAAATTTACATTTTGGGTTATGCATTTAGAGATGAACTGATAAAAATGTCCATTGATAAAAGGAGGCAGTCGACCCAGGATGAACAAGAAATATTCAAGAAAGGAAACATCATAGTTCACAGTATGGCTCAGCTGTGGATAAGATTTCCACAATCACAGTAGCATAAACATTGAATATTTTACCAAATATTATAATTATAATAGGGTATAGGGAGTAGAAGTATGTGCATAAGAGAGTGTGTGTGGTGTAAGAGATTGAAATAATTTTCTTCTAGCAAGTAAATAGATACTTACTGCTGACAAACAAGAAGTAGCAATATAAGCATATTGTTAAAAAATATGGCAAAAAATACCAGAGAAAAAACTAAAAGAATTGAAAGCAATTGCCTCTTTGGTGTGGCAGTTAGTGGTGAGTGTAGAAGACTGCTGGTTTTCGTTATAAGTCTTGTAGAGTATCTAAATTTTAAAACTAAGCAACTGTTAAATGATTATTACTAACTGAAAAAAAAATAATATCTTGGATCAGAGTGATAATATGGAGGTGGTAAAAAAAAAATCCAGGTTCTGGATATATTTTGAAGATGAAGCAGTGATATTTGCTGACAGATTGGATGTGGAATAGTTAAGGGGGAAGAGCCAGTTCACAAGGGATGAGTGTGAGTTCTGTTGTGGATGTGGTAAATTAGGGATACCCAAGATACCCGAGTGGAGAGGGTCTGTAGAGAGTTTGAAGTGTGAGTGGGAATTTTAGAGGAGAGGTGTGGGGAGGAGATACACATCTAGGATGTATCAGGTTTCAAAACTATGAGACTGGATCACAGAAAGATTGAAGAAGTTCAGGGATTGAGCCCTGGGTCACAGTGATGTTTACGGAGAAAAAAGGGAAAAGTAAAGATGCCTGAGAAGAGACAGCCAGCGAAGTAAGAGGACAACGGGGTGGGGATTGGGTATGTAAGAAGCCAAATGAAGAGAGTTTTTCGAGGAGGAGAGAGTGTCAAATGCTGTCAATCGATCAAATAAAGTAAAACTTGAGAACTGACCACTGGGTTCGTGGGAGTTTTCCAGAAAATCTTTTTTTTTTTTTTTTTTTTTTAGATTTTCAGATTTTTTTCTTTTAGATTTTTCCAGAAAATCTAGAAATTTAACAAGATAATTTTAATGTGGGTATCATTTATGACATTGATAAGTATAGATTTGGTGGAGTGGAAAGTGACATAAAAGTGTTTAGTTTAAACATATTTCACCATGTTTTTGTTGTTATTAAATAATATTTGTTCATTGTACAAAATATTGAAATTAGAGAAAGTATAAAAAAGAAAAAAAAAAAAAAACCCCACCCATAACCAGAAGGAAAAAACAAAAGTAAATTTAAAAAGAAATGTTATAAATCTTTTTTTTTTTTTTTTTTTGTCTTTTTTCGTGACCAGCAAGGGGATCGCAACCCTTGGCATGGGGTCTCCCGCACCGCGCTCAGCCAGTGAGCGCACCGGCCAGCCCTATATAGGATCCGAACCTGCACGGCGGGAGCACAGTGCTCGCAGCGCCGCGCTCGCCCGAGTGCGCCACGCGGTCGGCCCTAAAAAGAAATGTTACAAGTCTGTAATAGTGACTTGGAATATGGAAGTGGTGGTGGAGATGGAGAGAACTGGACAGAGACCCATGTGGGAGGTACGTGCAGCAGCAGGATGGATAACAGACTGGCTGATGGAGTGTGGTGAAGGAGAAGAGGATGACCTGAAAGACAGGCTGGTGAATCTTCACTAAACAGCTCTCAGAAATCCCTCGAGATTGTTTTAAGTGGATATTTTTAATGCAAAGTTTAATTTCTGTTCATTAAAGATAATATTGTAAGTAAATTTGTTTTAAAGATAGGTTTACTACCAACACAGCAGTCTTAAACCTCAACATCGGGCACGTCTATCTTGGGCTGCATGTGAGAATGGGTTGCTCTCGGTGATTCTTCCCCTCGGTGATTGTGTTTTCCATGGTATAATTCTTATTTTATTTTAAATCTTTTTTCATCTAGAAGATTATTAAGATAATTTAAATGTATTTTGGAATAAACAAGAGAGAGAAAAAAACCCTTATATGCCATTATCTGAAAACTAAAATATCCCATTTTCACCTGAGGTTTAAAGTAAAAATGAATCAACTAAATATTTATTTATTTATTCGTTTGTTTGTTTGTTTGTTGAAAAAGTAATTCTTCAGATTGTATCTTTGGTTAAAAAATCAAGGTCCTAGGTGAGAAAAAAGGGGACATGTGGCAGAACATTATCAGCTTGATTCTATTTTACAAAATCTTACATTGGCTCTAATAGGATCCTAGAATTTTAAAAAATGCCATAATGAGTCAAATCTTATGAAATGAAAATAATACCTCACTGATAATCATTGTATGTTGTTTAATGAGAATCAATGCAAGAAATGATACTCATGTTCTCATTTAAGTTTGGGTATTAACCCGCTCTGGTTTTAGAGAAAAATAAGCTAACATGTCTGAGCCTTGTTTTCCTTGATATTGTGCTTTTCAGACAGGGGCTCTTAAGGGACACAAGTACTGTCATTGCAACCTCATATGCAAGCCATGTACTTCCTAATCCACATTATGTTGAAGGGTCTCCAGCACTAATACATTGGAGAACAGTCAAGGCTCAGTTTCTTCTGTTTACTCATTTTGGGATTGGTTGGTTGTGTTAGGGATAGGCTTACTCAAATTTTTTCTTTCAAGACCTCAGAGTGAAATCTTATATCCTTTCAATGAACAAGATATTCCCTGATTCCTCACCTGTTCCATCACAGCTGGTACAGATGACTTTTCTTCCTCCTTGGTCTGTGGGTTGTAATAGTGAGTAAGAAAGAGCCTAAGGCCAATTGATTTGTAAGTATGGCTCTGCTGTGGTTATGCTTCTTTAAAGAAGAAAATCAATATATTTTGGTTGAATGTCTCTCACAAGAAAGATACTGCGGGCAATGACACATATAAGACATAGTGCAGTTCTCAAACAATTTATAATCTCTGTAGAAGTGGAGATAAGTCAAGTGTGTGTAAAAAATAACCAGCAATACAAAACGTGATGGGGATGATAACTGCTGTAAGAATTCACATCCAGCAGCAATCGTAGTGAGCTAGCATGGTTAGCAAAAACTGCTGGGGTGGGACTGAGTATATTTTGATAGATTTATTGAAGTGATAGGAAATGTCAGGGATTGAGGGTGAGGAAGAAATGGCATGAATAAAGACCGAGAGTGACAATGGAAACAATAATAGTAGTCATAAAACTGCAATAATAATTATAAGTAAAAACTTAACAGTTGTTATCTAATCAGGACTCATTTTCTATCCCTATCTCCACTGACATGACTATGAGCCATAGAGTGCAATATTAGCAAAAGGAAAATTAGGAAATTTTTATAGTTATCAGCAATCTCCAAGCGTTGAGAATCATGCATTGTCCTAAAATAGACCTCTCTCAAAATGAAAAGCTTTCACACAGATTTTACCACATACCAAATTTCAATTACTTCTTAACATCCACAGATCCCTTCTCTTCTCAATGTATCACGGAAGTCACCCTATCCTATGACAAGAGCATTTAGAATAGGAATGGAGGAAACATTATCAGTAGGACTTGCAACCTTCACCCTTGGTCTGGGAGGTCTCTGATCTCACCTTGTGAGTTTTTGACATTTTCGATATTTGACAGTGAAGAATCTTGGCAGCATAGCACAGAGCATTAAAACGTTGCCTCTGGCATCAGAGTTCATATCCCGACTCACCAGTCACCAGCCATATGACTTGGGGCAAGTTAGTTTCTTCACATAAAAAAGGAATAATAATGATGCTTACCTCATTGTTTTGGGGAGACTGAATGAGATAGTCCATATAAAGCACATAACACAATGTTAAGCACATAGAAATATGTTATGGATGTTGATTATGGTTGACTATTGTTTACTAGACACTAGGCAAAATTTTAGTGCCTCATATCAGACTCCACAATCTTTTAGATATATTTTAATTTAGTCTTTTTTTTTTTTTTTAAACTAGGAGTGCTATATATTAGTTTAGGGTTGGGAAATATTTTTTAAAATATGCATTCTATTACATAAATGAAGATAAACCCTAAGTAGTCATTCAAAGTCATCCTATATTAAGTGTCAGAAAATATTAGAATGGAGTGCCTTGCATTTCTCAAATTTCTTTATAACTAATACCATTATAGACAGTAATAATATTAGGCAAAATTTATTGATCACTTACTATAAGCCAGGCATTGGACTAGTACTTTAAGACATTATATCACTTATGAGATAGGGAGTGGGAGTGTATTATCCTCATTATTGTATTATTTATTTATTTATTTATTTATTTTTTACAGATAAGGAAACTGTCTCTAAAAAAGACTGAGCAATGTAATCTTAGCTATATTGACAGTAAGCCCAGGAAGGATGAGTTCAAAGCCCTCTTAACCCTTTTCTGTACTGAATAGCTATGTTGTGGGGATGGTGGTTAGAGCGGCAGGTTCAGATGAAAAAGTAGTGGAAGGTTGGCCAGGTTGTTTTTGGGCAAATTATTCAGGGTTTTAAGTGCAAAGGGACTCTAGAAAGTCTACCTGGATTACTCTTTAAAAAAATATTAGTTAATCTGCTTGTGTGTTAGGGACATCATCACATGGAACACGTCTCACTGCTTGCTGATATATTTAAGTCAGACAGATGGTTGGTAAATCACTTGGAATAGTGCCAACGTCCGTAGCAAACGCTACACAGATAGTAGCTGTTTTCCTTATTATACTGTGAAAGTGTTCTTATTTGACCTCCACTAAGAGACTCACCAGATTAATCAATGCTCTTTATTTACCTTGCAAAACATTTTCACTGAAACTCATGAAATGCCACGGCTATGCCAGCCTGGGTCAGCTCCCACCAGGTGCCCTGATTTGTTACATTCTCACCAAAAATTAGTTGTGCTTGTTCCCAAACACATTTGTCAGTTATACTTGTTATTTTCCTCATGTAATCTAAGTGAATTTTTATATAAGCTGATGAAACATGAAAATGGGAAGAGACATTTTTATATAAACCTGGTTGAATGCTTTGGATATGCTTGATAAAGGCAAGTCATTTAAAAAATTATGTCAAATTGGTGTAGGCAGGAAAATGTAAAAGATAAGAAATTCTTGTAAAAATCTAGAAAGATTCTGTACTTAGATTTCTTCCCAAGGGGTTTATATTTCTTACTTCAGTTTAAAGACCCTTTGCATCACAGGTGTATTTTATGATATGGAAGTTGAGTAAATATGGAACTAACTTGATCGTCTTATAAAAAAGAAAAAGACAGGATAATTTAGCATGTAGTGTACATAATAATTGTAACAGCATATAGGTAGAATTTTTATTGTTCTTGTTTACTTAAAAATTTCTATGACGTATGAGGATACCTCAAAAATTTGTGGAAAAATAGAATTAAAAGATAATCTTTCCATGATGCTTTTTGAACTTGTATCTCTTCAATATCCTGTGTTTGGTTTACATTTGCAAAAATCAGAAGTAAGAAATGAAATATTGGGCTTTTATTTATGATGGTGACCTTTTTGTAAAGTATCTCAGTCTGCTCCTGAGGGGGGATGAGGGCCTTGTTGATATAGAGATTTCTATTTAATGCAGGCTTCAAATTTAGAACTTTTCTTTAGAAACTATAAATTATTTATGCAGTAACAAGCTTTTAAAACTGTTTATGACAGGTTGGGATTTTGCCAATCTCAGTTGAAACAGTCTAAATAATTTATCTTGTGTTCCTTCAATGTACAATACATTCTAAAGCCCAAGAAATGTTAAATAAGGTTTATTTTCTTCTCTGCTGTGCGGAGGTCAGGGAAGTTAAGCTTTTAGATATTCTTTGAACACTTCTTGGTCCTTTGTCTTCTCTCAGCATGCTAGATTTCTTTTCTTACTTTCATATCGTGCCTTTTCTTTCATATGACATTTCCACTTTACTGAAATTCTTTTTTTTTAGAATCCTTTATCTCCCCAAAATTATCTGTACTGAATTTCCATACGTTGTAACTTCTGTTATAAATAAGAGAATATTTTTACAAGTAAAGAATTCAATTATTTTTAGATCCCAATATCTTCCAGGAGCATGAACAATGAATTATTCTGATTTGATTTTACTGAAATGTGTGAATCATTAATGATAAACATCAAAAGATTTTAAGATTTAGTTAAATAGCTAAAATTTGGGCATTTATTTGAATTTTAGTTTCAATATATTAACTACGAGATAATGAAAATACAGGTAGTTTGAGTTCATGATTCCTAATCACCTGGAACTTCCAGATTCTGTAAGTGTGAAATTTCTATTAATTTTGATAATAGAGAGGTATGAGAAAAAGGAAGAGCATGAGAATAGTATTCAACTATTATAGAAAGTTTGCCAATTTTAATAGTCCCATTTCATTAAGAAACTACAGAATAAGGATGAACACTAAACATGTAAATATGAAATTCTTTATTCAGTAGACTCTATATGTAATTATTAGTGACATTTATTCTTTTCTGACATTCATTCAGCTATTTTAATTAACACTCCCTTTTTAAAACTTGGAATCTACTTGTCACTCACTCTCAGTACATGTGATTGGGTGGAAAGCTAGGGGCGATATGTGAATCAAGTGTGGCCAATCAGATCTCCACTTTTTCCTTTCCTCAATGATTACTTTAGGGATGCCCAGGTGATGCCACCGGAGCCAGTGAGATGCCATGAGACTTCTTGGAGACTTTTGTAATAGAGGGAGATTATAGAGAGAAAATTTGGGAATCCGAGATTACAAACATTTCTGGAATTGCTCAAATTGTCTTGTTTTTTTTAAGGGATAAACT
Source organism: Cynocephalus volans (assembly GCF_027409185.1). Taxonomy (NCBI): domain Eukaryota; kingdom Metazoa; phylum Chordata; class Mammalia; order Dermoptera; family Cynocephalidae; genus Cynocephalus; species Cynocephalus volans. Next base: position 247,139,559 of record NC_084460.1, read on the forward strand.
TGTCTTCAGATAGACCAGGAAATAGAGTGGGAAATATGCCATTTCCTGGTGACACAGTTTGAGCTTCTGTGTCAAGACGAACTTGTCCCTAGAAGTTCCAATTTCATTATGATTAAATTTTTTGGGCTTAAGCCATTTTGAGTTAGGTTTTTTCTCACTTGTAAGGAAAAGGTTCTAATTGATAAAAATTGTGCACATAGAACAATAAGCCAACTATAAATTGCAATATGCGTGTGGGACTCACCATAATGACAAACACTTTCATTTATGGATTACTGATTAATGAATATGACAATTTGTGTCCACTGCCAAACCCAAAAGCAGTTCCAATTACACACACCCATTCATTAAATGCTAACAGTAGTTTGCACAATATCTGTGTCATATTAAATTTAATACTGATGTTTAAAATATTTTTTTCTTTAGAAATTGTATAATTGGAGTTTTAACTGCTCATTTAAAATTGTATTTATTAGTTCCCAATTTTATTTTTATGAGAGATTGGGATTGTTTGAAAAATTGATAAAAGCTATGTACTCAATTCTGGGAAAAGTGCTCATAAACTCAAAATACTGTGTAAGCAGGTCCATGGATTTTTCTGAAGCCCATGCATGAACTCCTGATTAAGGGCCTTTGTCATATGGTGAGGAAATGAGCCCTTGAAATTTTGGTTTCTGGGATTTTCTTGAAGTTTTCTTTATTATCTACTATATGACCTGTTCTAGGGATGTTTGAGAATAACATATGTTCTCTCTTTTTACATAGGATATAGAATCCTACATAAATCAATCTTAATAGGATTCAAGTTCAATAATTTGTAAATAACTATCTATTCTGTCATTTTTCTTTGAACTTATAATAATGTTGACATATTTTGGTGATATCATTAATAATGATTTACAACTGTTATTTATTTCTTAATGATTAATCCTTTATTAAAAAGTAAGTAAAGGGGCTAGTTAGAAAAAAAATAAATTAAGTAAAAATAAAATAAAGTCCTTTAGAGTGTGGTGTTATAACACCAAGGTCGGGGGTTTGAACCCCCATACCAGCCAGCCACTATTAAAAAAAAAAAGATCATTAATACCTTTGAAACTTTAGGTCTTTAATTATATAATATTAATAATGCAATTACTGCTTTTTTTTCCTTTTTGTTTCTACTTGACTAATACTTATTTGCCCAGCCTTTTGTTTTGGACACTATCATGTCATTTTAGAAATGTGGTTTTTTTTTTTCCTTTTCTTTTTTGTCTCTAAAAGATAAGAACTTTTATAAAAGATATAACCGTAGTATATAATCACATTTTTTAAATCAAAATTCTTTAATATAATCAAACATTAAACATGTTTAAATTTCTCCAGTTTAAGTTTCTCCCCCTCCTCTTTCTTTCTTACAATTGATTTGTTCATATCAGGATCCAAACAAGTTCTGCTTGTTGCATTGGTTGCTATGTCAGCTGTCTCTTAAGTTTCTTTTAATCTACAGGTTCCCCCTTCATCTAATTTTTCCCTTTACCCCATAAAGTTTCCCAAGGTCTGGATTTGCTGGCTCCATCCCAGTAGTGTCATTTAACATGTTCCACTGTCCTCTGCATTTCCTGATGATTGGTTGCTGAATCCTGAGGCCTGGTCTCACTCAGGTTATATGTGGTTTCAGAGGTGTATGTTCTTACCACAGGAGGCCAGTTATGTCTGATCGTCTCTCTGTGATGTTAGCAGACATTGCTGAACATTTGCTAGATCCATTATTTCAATAGGTGTTTGCAAAATACAATATTCTAATTATTTTTTCCCATCTTTATTTACTAGCTGGGATACTTCAATAGACAGAAATATTTCCTCCTCAGCTATTTATGGTTAGCCTGAGGAGCAACTCATATAAGAAAGAATAAATGCTTGACTCTTCCCTTTTACTTTCTAGATTTAGAAAAATGAATTGTTTCTCTACCATCTTCCAAAGAGACTGAGAGTTTGTTTCATTGTCATTATGGTTTTCTGGTGGTAAGATTTAGTTTCTTTCTCTTTTTCATTTGCATTTTTGTTCTACCAGTGGGTTTTATTCTTTCTTGTGTATTCACGGCAGTGATTTTCATTTTTTGGATTTCAGATGCAGGATTCTCTCGCAGGGCTGGTTGTGTGGTGACGAACTCCAGCAGTTTTTGTTCATTTGGGAAATACACTATTTCTCCCTCATTTCTGAAGGATAGCCTTGCTGGGTATAGTATTATTGGCTGGCAAATTTTTTCTTTTAGTATTTTGAATGCATCATCCCATTTTCTTCTGGCCTGTAGAGTTTCTTTCAGGAAATCCGCTGTTAGTTTGACAGGGTATCTCTTAAAAGTGACTTGGCATTTTTCTCTTCTTTTAAGATTCTCTCTTTGTCTTTAATCTTTTCCAGTTTGACTATAATGTGTTTTGGAGAGGATATTTTTGGGTTGAATCTCTTTGGGGATCTTTGAGCCTCCTGGATCTGAAAGTCCATGTCTCTCTCTATACCGGGGAAGTTTTCCATTATTACTTCATTGAATAGGTTTTCCATGTCTTTTTCCTGCCTTCCCCTTCTGGAACACCCATGATTTGTATGTATGCTCAAGGTTGTCTGCTAGCTCTCTTAGATTTTCTTCATTTTTTAAAAAAGTCTATTGTCCTTTTTCCTTTTTTTTTTTTTTTGTCTAGTTAGGTTATTTCAAAAAGACTACCTTCAAGATCAGAAATTCTTCTGCTTATACTATCCTGCTGCTTCTGCTCTCAGTTGTGTTTCTGATTTTGTTGAGCGGTTGCTTCTATTATTCTGGAATGGGCTTTGAGAGAGATACCCTCTTCTTTTTCCAGTCTCTGCTGGTGATGCTCCTTGTGTCAATGCAGTTGAGTGTCTGGTGGGGTGCCTGTGCAGTGTTTGTGGCTACTGCTATGGTATAGAGCTACTTTTGTGGCAGCAGTGGCTGTAGTGGTGGCTGTGGTAGGCCACCTATGTGGAAGTCATGTTTTCACTATGTTCCCCTCGACTCCTGCTTAGGTCCCCAGGCTGCTCCTTGCCTGCTTGTGGGCAGTAGGGACTCCCCTTGGCTCCTGACTAGGACCCCTGGCATGCTCCTTCCCATGAAATTTATTTTGAATCGAATGAGAGCATTTGAGTTTACCTGAGGAATTTAACCCATCTGTTTTTCTGAAATCAGTGACATGCCTAATTTTCTTTATCTTGTTTTTATGTTTCTATTGGCTTTATTTTATCTCTTTATAAGAGCTGTGATTATTATTATTTTTTTTGCTTTATCTACTGTAGTTTTTTTTTTTTTTTTTTACTTTATGTGTTAGTTAACTATCACTGTCTAACAAACTATCCTGAAATTAAGTAGCTTAAAACAACAAACATTCATTTTACTCAAATTCAGTGGGTCACAAATTTAGGGTGAGCTTCAATGGCTCAGTTGGAGTCCTTCATACATTGAATAGGGCAGCTCTGCTTCTAGAGGTTGGCTGGCAGCAGCCATGGTGACAGGGGGCAATTGGGCCACATGTCATTGAGCAGGCTTATACTCAAGGAGACTTGGCAGAATTAAAGAATAAAATTTTCCACCTCTCATGTCTATGCTGGCTTTGTGATTTGCTTTGACCAACAAAATGGCAGTGGAAGTGAAATGTTCCAAACCTTAGACTCAAGAGGCCTTTCATGCTTCCAATTGCTCCCTTGGAAACCTTCCTCGTCATCATGTGAAAAAGCCTAGGCTATCAAGCTGGAACATGGAAGACCACATGGATCAAAGATGAGCTGTCCCAGCAGAGGTCATCCTATACTAGTTAGTTCTCCAGCCCACCTGATAGCTGACCTCAGATATATTAGAGAGGCCAGCTGAAAACAAAACAACTGGCTGGCTAAACACAATCCAAATTGCTTTCCCACAGAATCATGAGCTAAATAAGTGTTGTTGTTTTAGCCCCATAAACCCTGGGGTGGTTTGTGACATACTAAATTTAACTGACGAAAATCTTTTACTGGTTCTCTTTCACTTTTTCAAAAACATTCCAGAATGTAATGTCTTCATTAAATTCAATAAAAGTGAAATCACTTAAGCTACTTGCTCTGAATGAGGAAGAATTTACATACATTTACTTTTAGTGTCAGATTAATATTATCATATTTTTATTTGGATTTCATTCCACATTTTAACTGGTACCAATAGTTTTCCTACAGATCTTTCATATTCTATTTTCTTATTATTAAATAAATACTTTTACTTCTTATTAAATTGGATAGGGTTTTATCTTTGCATATATTTTTAAGAGAAGAGTTAATGGGTTGTTTATTTTCATAGCCCTTTTGTGTCTAAGGATGTCTTTCAGTGGCTTTTGCACACAACAACCTTAGAATACAAACACTTTTCTTCAAAACTCTATAGACATTGCTTCAGTCTTCTAGTGGCCAGTATATGGAAGGAGAATGAGTTTTATTAATTTTTGAGAATATCAATTCCACACACTCTTCATAAATGTTTATAGGCTTTTTCCCTTTCACCCCTGAGATGATTTTTTTCCAGTTGGTTTCTAAGCATGAATCTCAATTCATCAATGTTGCCTGCAAAATCTTGAACCCTTTTGAGTACAGGCTCATATCTTTTTTATAGCTCAGGAGAGTTTTCCTGTCTTCATTAATTATTGCTTTGGCTCTGTTTTTTCTCATTTGTCCTTGCAAATACCTATTTTCTTAAATTGGATTTTTTTGTTCTATCATCTTTGGATGAATAATTTTCCAACTTTTGCACACATTCCTTGCATTCTTGGACAGCTTATTTGGTTTTTCTTCTAAATCAGTGATGCAATTTTTAGTCTATCACCTCGCAGTCTGTGAGTCAGGAATCCAGGCATAGTTTAGCTGGGTCTTCCACCTCAGTGTTTCTCATGAGGTTGCGATCAAGATGTCAATCAAGTTGTCAGCTGGAGCTGCATTCTCATCTGAACTCTCAATTAAAGGAGGATCTACTTCCAAGTTGACTCCCCTGGTTGTTGATAGGAATCAGTTCATTGTGGGCTGTTGGCTTATTCCTTGTTGTGTGGGCAACTCACAACATGGCAACTTGATCTGTCCCATACTGCTATTGGCTGGGATGTATAATCCTCCTGTCATCATCCTTAATTATCAGCATCAATTCTCACTTTTGTTCATGTCTTTGGTTCCACCACAATGTGGGAACTGAGGGTCCAGTGTCAGTTTCTGCTGTCACAATTTTTCATTACTGCTATGATTTGAATGTTCACCCAAGCTCATGTTGGAACTTAACTTCCAAAATGGTGTCAAAGGTGGGACCTTTAAGAGGTGATTGGATCTTGAGAACTGTGCCCTCATGAATAGATTGATCCATTCACAGAGTAATGAGTTAATAACTTAATGGGTTGTCATAGGTATGGTTTTGATGGCTTTCTAAGGAGAGCAGATGAGAAAGTTAGCTCCTTTGCTCTTGCCATATTGTCACCGTGTGATACCCTGCATTGCCACAGGCCTCTGTACATAGCCCCCACCAAGAAGAAGGCTGTCACCAGATGTGCCCTCTGGACCATGGACTTTCCAGCCTCTGAAACTGTAATAAATACATTTTTTTTCTTAGTAAATTACCCAGTTTCCAGTATTGTGTTACAAGCAACAGAAAACAGACTAATACAATCACCATATTTGACATCTCTTTGGGCTACCAACTCTCTCAAATAACTTCTGTTGCTCAAGGGCCCCTCTCCAGGACTATCATAAACAGCTGTGTGTCTGAGATTTCACAAGCCTCAATGCCATCTGGTGGGCAAAAAAGGAGTTCAATTATGTATGCTATCTTTGAATCTGTAGGGATTAAGAAGGGTTATACGTGCTTCTGGCTCTTTTTGACCCACAGGGATTAGCAATGTGGAGAAGAAAGTGGAATGGAGGTGAACAATGTCCAAAGTCCTTATTTTATTTTATTTTTTGGCAGCTGACTGGTACAGGGATCCAAAACCTTGACTTTGGTGTTGTTAATACTGCGCTCTAACCAACTGTGCTAACCAGCCAGCCAAAGTCCTCATTATGAGTTTCTAAATTCTATTCTTCCTGCCTAATTTCCTTCTCCTTTTCCAGGGAGGATTTGCATAGAGGAATGGCAGAAAAAACTTTCTTAATTTCCTTGAGAACCTTATGTGTTATATGTACAATGCAGCTTTATTATTATTTTTATTAATTTGTTTAAAACAAAGTTTTTGTTGTCTTTTTTCACTTATTCTTCTTTGACATCCCAAATGGCAGAAAGCCTGCCCATGTTTCCCAGCCCAACTGAAGGTAGTTCAGGAGGTTAACGTATATGTAGAGAAATTAGCTTTAATTCCTTCCTCTTTTTGGCTTCTATATACAAGGTCCAAGACCTCTATTTTCTTTAAAATAACTTTTCTCATTTATATCCTTTCAATTCTGCCAGTGACTGCCTTAGTACCCTATCAAATTCCAGGATTACTGAAATGGGCTCTCATCAGAACTCCTTGACTCAAGTCTTTTGCGATTTGAATCTATCTTCTGCATTATTGTTGGAATACTTTTCTTTAAACGTCACTTTTTACTCCTCTATTCAAAAATCTACAATGGTTGCCCACAGGGCCCAGTTCAAGTTTGCTTGGCAACTGGGTTGACTGTAATAAAAATGCACTTTATCTGTAAAACTTTATTTTCCACTAGTCTCAGCAAGACATTTTTAAGTTGGTTTCCTTATTTTCCTTTATTATTCATATTAATTTTTGCCTTTGACCTTATGCTGCAACTCTTGCCAGTACTGTTATTTCTTGTTACTCCAATTTTAACCATCTTTCAAGACCCAGTTCAAGTCTCACTCCTTTCCTGATGTCTCTTAGCAGTAAGGCAAGCCACATTGATCTTTCTCATCTTGGACTGGCAGTTCCCAAACTTCTCTGAACATTAGAGCCACCTGGAGAAGGGGGTGGCTTTAAAAAATTGTATTACCCAGGTTGCATCCCATACCAAACAAGGCAGTATGCTAAGGGGTGGAATCCGGGAATCAATATATTTTAAAGATCCCCACATGATTTCAATGTGCAACAGTTTGGGAATGACTGCTTCTGTCTATAATAGTATGCTTCAGCTGTACCATAAGTTTGCACTTGGGTGTGTTTGGTCTAATATTTGTATCTAATTCTTTCTTCTTTTGGAAAACATAATTGATTATATATATTTGTGGATTACAGAGTAGAATATCAATACCTGTGTATGGTACATGATGGTCAAATCAGGATAATTAGTATATTCATCATTACAAAACATAATAATTTCTTGTGCCCATTAACCAATCTTTCACTAACCCCCTCTCCTCCTCCTTTCCCACCTCTAGTAATCACAGGTCTGCTCTCTCCTTTTGTAAGTTCAATGTATTATTGTGATTGTTTCTTTCTTTCTTTCTTATTTGTTTATTTTTTAGCTTCCATTTATGAGTTAAGACATGCAATATTTCTCTTACTGTGCCTGGCTTATTTCACTTAACATAATTTTCTCCCAGCCCATCCATGTTGCTGTGAATTCCAGAATTTCATTTTTTTTTATAGATGAGTAGTATTCAATTGAATAAATATACCATATTTTCCTTATCCAGTCATCTGTTGACAGACATTTAGGTTGCTTCCAACTCTTGGCTATTGTGAATAGAGTTGCAATAAACATAAGTATGCAGGTTTCCCTTTGACATGGTGATTTCCATTCCTTTGGGTATATACCCAGAAGTGGGATTGCTGGGTCAAATGGTAGTTCTATCTGTAGTTGTTTGAGAAACCTCCATACTGTTTTCCATAATGGCTATACTAACATACAGTCCCATCAACAGTGTTGGAGGGTTCCCCTTTTTCTGCAACCTTGCCAGCATTTGTTATTCTCTATCTTTTAGATAATAGCCAGTCTAACTGGCATGAGATGATATCTCAATGTGGTTTCGATTTTCATTTTTCTGATGGTTAGTGAAGATGAGCATTTTTTAAAGTATGTGTTGGCCATTTGTATGTCTTCCTTTGAGAGATGTCTATTCAGCTCCTTTGCCCATTTTTTAATTGGATTACTTTTTTTTTTTTTTTTTTTTTACTGTTAAGTTGTTTGAGTTCCTTGTATATTCTGGATATTAATCCCTTGTCAGATGTATAGTTTACAAATATTTTCTTCCATTCTGTACATCATCTTTTCACTCTGTTGATTATTTCCTTCACTGTGCAGAAGCTTTTTAGTTTGAAATAAGCCCATTTGTTTATTTTTTCTTTTGTTGTTTGTGCTTTTGGGGTCTTATTCATAAAGTCTTTGCCAACTCCTACATCCTGAAGTGCTTCCCCTATGTTTTCTTCTAGTAGTTTTATAGTTTCAGGTCTTATATTTAAATCTTTAATCCATTTGAGTTGATTTTTGTATATGGTGAGAGATATAGTTCTAGTTTCATTCTTCTACATATGGATATCCAGTTTTCCCAGCATCTTCTACTGAAGAGGCTGTCTTTTCCCCAGTGTATGTTCTTGGTGCCTTTGTTGAAGATCAGTTGGTTGAAAGTAGCTGGATTGATTTCTGAGTTCTCTGTTTTGTTCCACTGGTCCATTTTTATGCCAGTACCATGCTCTTTTTGTAACTATAGCTTTGTAGTATAATTTGAAGTCTGGTAGTGTAATGATTCTGGCTTTATTTAAAAAAAAAAAAAACATTTCTCAGGATTGCTTTGGCTATTCAGGGTCTTTTGACTGTTAGGATTGCTTTGTCTATTTCTGTGAAGAATGTCATTGGTATTTTTATGGGGATCCCATGAATCTGTAGATTGCTTTGGGTAGTATGGACATTTTCACAATGTTAATTCTTACAATCCAAGAGCATGGGATATCTTTCTATCTTTTTAACTTCTTCCAGCAGTGATTTGTAGTTCTCGTTGTAAAGATCTTTCACCTCCTTGGCTAAATTTATTCCTATGTATTTTATTTTATTGATAATTATTGTAAATAGGCTTGCTTTCTTAATTTCTTTTTCTGCTAGTTCCTCATTGGAGTATAAAAATGCTACTGATTTTTGCATGTTGACTTTGTATCCTGCAAGTTTACTGAAATCATTTATCAGCTTTAAGAGTTTTTTGGTAGATTCTTTAGGTTTTTCTATATTCAGAAAATTATGTTATCTGCAAACAGTAACAGTTTGACTTTGTCTTTTCCAATTCAGATGCCCTTTATTTCTTTCTCTTGACTGATTGCTCTGGCTAGTACTTCCAATACTATGTTAAATTGGAGTGGTGAGAGTGAGCATCCTTATCTTGTTCCCATTCTTAAAGGAAAAGCTTTCAGCTTTTCCCCATTCAGGATGATATTGGTGGTGGGCTTATCATAGATGGCTTTTATTGTATTGAGAAACTTTCCATCTACACCTAATTTGTTGAGAGTCTTTACTATGAAGGGAGGTGAATTTTGTCAAATGCTTTTTCTGTGTCTACTGAGATAATCATATGGTTTTTGTCCTTTATTCTGTTGATATCATGTATCACATTTATTGATTTGCATATGTTGAATCATCTTTGCATCCCTGGAATGAATCTGACTTGATTATGATGTATAATCTTTTCAATGTGCTGCTGTATTCTGTTTACTAATATTTTGTTGAGGATTTTTGCCTCTATGTTCATCAAGGATATTGGCCTATAGGTTTCTTTTTTTGTTGTTCTATCTTTGTCTGTTTTTGCTATCAGGGTGATGCTGGCCTAATAGAATGAGTTTGAGAGAATGGCCTCTGTTTCAATTTTTTGGAGTAGTTTGAGAAAGATTGGCATTAATTCTTCCTTAAAAGTTTGGTAGAATTCAGCAGTGAAGCCATACAGTCCTGGGCTTTTCTTTGTTGGGAGACTGCTGATTACTGCTTAAATCTCATTGCTCATTATTGGTCTGTTCAAGTTTTCTATTTCTTGTTGGTTCAGTCTTGGTAGTTTGTATGTGAACACAAATTTATCCATTTCTTCCAGATTTTCAAATTTGTTGGCATATAGTTGTTCATAATAATCTCAAATGATTCTTTGTATTTTTGTAGTATTGTTGTAATGTCTCCTTTTTTATTTATGATTTTTGTTATTTGGGTCTTCTCTCTTCTATTTTTAATTAGCCTAGCTAATGGTTTGTCTATTTTGTTTATCTTCTCAAAAAAACATGTTTTTGTTTTGTTGATCTTTTGTATCTTTTTTAGTCTGTATTTCATTTAGTTCTGCTCTGATCTTAATTATTTCTTTCCATCTACCAATTTTGGGATAGGATTGTTCTTGTTTTTCTAGTTCTTTTAGGTGCAACATTAGGTTGTTTATTTGAAGTCTTTCTATTCTTTTGATGTAAACATTTATTCCAATAAACTTCCCTCTTGGTACTGCTTTTGCAGTATATCATAAGTTTTGGTATGATGTGTCTTTATTTTCATTAGTTGCAATAACTTTTTGATTTCCTTTTTAATTTCTTCTTTGACCCATAGGTCATTCAGCAGCACATTTAATTTCCATGTACTTGTATAGTTTCCAAAGTTTCACTTGTTATTGCTTTCTAGTTTTAATCAGTTGTGGTCTGAAAAGACATTTGAAATTATTTCAATTTTTAAAAATTTCTTGAGACTTGCTTTGTGATCCAACATATGGTCTATCCTGGAGAATGTTCCTTGTGCTGATGAAAAGAATGTATATTCTGTAGTTGTTGGATAAATTGTTCTGTAGATGACTGCTGCCATGGATTGAATTGTATCCCCCCAAAGTCCAGGTATTAGAGACTTAACCCCACCATTACAGGTTTAAGATGGTGGGAGTCCTATTATGATAACTGAAAGACGGGGTCTTGAAGAGATGATTAGATTTTTAGGACCATTCCATAGTGAAGGGATTAATCCATTCAGTGGTTTAATGGTGGTCACAGGTTTGGTTCTGAGAGCTTTAAAAGAAGAGCCAGTGAAGAGGTTAATTCTCTCTCTGCTTCCATCATCCACCATGTGATACCCTGCTTTACTGTGAAAAGTCATTTCCTTCCAACAGACTCTCATCAGATGTGTTCCCTAGACTTTGGGCTTCCCGACCTCTGAAACTGTAAGCAATAAATATTGTTTCTTCATAAATTACCCATATTCAGGTATTTTGTTATAAGCAACAGAAATGGACTAATACAACTGCTAAGTCCAATTGGTCTAAAGTGTAGTTTAAATACTGTGTTTCTCTGTTAATTTGTTACCTAGATGATCTGTCCAGTGTTGTGAGAGGGGTGCTCATGTCCCCAACTATTATTGTAGTGGCATCTACCTCGCTCTTTAGGTCTCATAGTGTTTGCTTTAAATACCTGGGTGTGTATATGTTTATGACCGTTATATTATTTTGCTGAATAGATTCTTTTATCCTCATATGATAACCTTCTTTGTCTCTTTTTATAGTTTTTGGTTTAAAGTTGGATTTTATCTCACATTAGAATAGCTACTCCTGCTTGTTTTTGGTTTTGATTTGCGTGGTATATTTTTTCCATCCCTTCACTATTAGTCTGTGTGAGTCTTCACAGGTAAGTTGAGTTTCTTATAGGCAGCATATAGTTGGCTCTATTCTTTGCTTACTCTTACAGGTTTATTATAAATGTTATTATAAGTGATACAGATGAACAGCCAGATGGAAAAGCTGCATAGAGCAAGGTGTGGGTAGGAGGGGTGCACAGCTTCCATGTCCTTTCTGGGTGTGCCACCCTTCCAGCACTTCAGGGTATTCACCAACCTGGACCTCTCTGAACCCCACTGTTCATTGTTTTTATGGAGGCTCCATTATGGAGGCATCACTCAATCTCAAGCTATTCTCCTCTCCAGAGGTTTAAGGGGTGGGGCTGAAAGTTCCAACCTCTAATCACATAGTAGGCTTCTCTGGCAACAAGACATCTAGGGACCCACCAAGTGTCACCTCATTAGCATAAACTCAGGTAGGGTTGAAAGGGGCTTATTATGAAGAACAAAAGATACTACTCTCACCCCTATTTCTTACTCAGGAAATTCCAAGCATTTTAGAAACTGTGTCAGGAACTGGGGACGAAGACCAATTATATGTTTCTTATTATATCACAATGCCACAATCCCTTTTACCCATTTGTTTGTCCCTCCTGCAGCCTTGGCATGTCTTTGATTCCAAAGGCCAGCACCTGTGAACATTCTTTGTCAGCTGAGCTCAGGCTCCTCATCCAATGACATGTTTGGGAGCAGGAAAGCTCAGTTCCTTTGCTTCCAGTTTGGACACATTTTCTGCAGGTAAGTTGGAGTTCCCTACAGGATCAGGCGAAGGCTATCCTGCATGGACTAGGTCTGAAACACACCTTTGCTTGGCTTGCCTTCCTATTCTGCTTTCCCTATTCCCTACTTATTTCTCCAGAGAGAACCTTCCTAATAAATCACTAGCTCATGAATCCTCATCTCAGAGTCTGTCTCTTGGGATCCCAACATAAGATACTTCTCTCTCCTTCAAAGCATAGTGCTGAGCACATATAAAATTCAATGAAGATTTATTTATTAGTATGGGGATTCTAGATATAAGAAGTAGAAACACAATTTAATAAAATCTTAGTTGAAGGTACTGAAATATAATATATTCAGGGGTTCTCTATAGAATTACATATACTTTCTTAAATGTAATTTTAAAATCCTGGACATATTGAAATCTCACTTGGGGTAGGAAATAACAGGTTAGGTAAAATTTTATCTACAATATTTATGAAAATACCTAAGACACAGTTTGGGACCAAGCAGTGTAGTATTAAGACAAGTACCTGTAATTGTTATATCACAATTGGACAACACAATGGGAGACCCTACATTTAATCTCATATGACAGAATGTTGAGAGGGACTTTTCCTCTTGATCTGAAAATGGTGACTATGACATAAAGGTAAAAACAAACAAGTGCTAAGTGATTTTAGGATCCTTTAATTCCACTTCAAAGTTTAGATAAAGATTCAAAGAAATTTAGTGATCTAGGTATAAGAGAGAAAAATTTGGAATATGAATCAGCCAAGCCAGTTTTTCTGTGCTCCAAGACTAGAGGGCCATCCCAGGCCTGTTGACTGTCAGTCCCTTCCTCAAACTTCTGCTCTGCTGTATAATAGGGGAGTTGAGCTCCCCTATGATATGTATGTATTTTAGGTTCAGGGTATGTATTTTAGGTTCTCCAAGTCAGTTGGCTTCCTGCTGCTTTAGGCCAAGGGAGACAATAGTGAGAGACTGGAGGGCACATGAGGAAGGGCATTTCTATCCTTTTCATTACGCCTCAGATGATTGTAACTCCATCTTCTCTGCAGCACTGTTTCCCATTTCCACCAGACAGGTCTGCCTGTGGTCCATCTTCCACCGAGTAGCCCTGGATCCTGGACCTGTGGGTCCTTCCAGTTCAGGGTGGCAGGCACTTCCTGCTGTCATCAATCTGAGGTTTCTATTTTCTCTCTTTTTCAATACAAGTAGGTAGATTTGGGCTAGAAGAATGGAGGCTATGTATGGACAGTTGGGAAGAAAAAGGAGCTCCAAATCCTCAGCATGCAGTGTTCATGGGGTGAGAGGATTCATACCCCTCCCCCATGAGATTGGGGTAGTTGGTATCCTATTTCCCAGCTGGATATCTTCTCAGTCTGTTTCTGTATGAGTCAGGGAGAAGAAGCATGTGAAGAGATGGCAAAGAGAGAAGGTGGCAGCCACAGGACAGAGACTATTCTGCACTTGGAGTGACAAGAACGTGTATGTTTCCCAAAGGCTGGGTGGATGTGGGGAGAGGTAGCCAAGACCTGAGTCATTTTGACAGTACTCCCATTCAAGAGTGCTGTTTACAGCTGTCAGTGGAAAGAGGCTATGGGGGATGTTGAGGAAGGGAAGGAAAGGCGAGAGTTGGATCTATCACTTCAGAGAGACCCTTCAGGGCCTGTGAACTTACACAGTAAGTAAAGGCAAGTCAGTTAGATAACTAGCGTCTATACACCTGACACACCGAGGACATCGTTGGTAGTTGGTGTTATCCAGATAAGCAGCAACAATCATCAGAGAATTCTACAACAAACAGTATTTGGGTAAGGAAACCCTGTTTCATTTCCTCTCCCTGTTGCCACCTCAATTCACTAAAGAAGCTTGATGACTAGGTCTTGATGAGCGGTGAGGAGGTATTCTGCAACAAGCCTGGCTTCATGATGTTGGTGTCAGAGGAGGAGGAGCAGGCCAGACCCCTGTAGGACACCAATTTCATTATGTGATTTGCAAAAACCATGAAAATGTTCAGACATCAATGGAATCTGCCTGAGATATTCAGAGTCAGGAAAGGAGAAGTCGACCAATCATGCAATTAGAAAAACAAAATTGCTTCTTGTTAATATCCACTGAGTTCAAATTGTTCTGCAAAACGGTTACTCTTAAACCAGCTTACCTGGAACAGCGCTTCCCACACAACATTTTGTGGGCCAGTGAAGCAGATTTTTAACATCTTGAATTTTCTCTTTTCTGATCCCTTCTCAGGGCCAACAATGGCAATTTATCATCTCTCTTTTTCTCCTTACTATTTCTCTTCCTGGATTCCAGAGTGCAATATAAAGAATTCAATTTATTCAACTGCTTATAATGTGTGTAGTTACTTGAATCTTATTATATTCATGTAGAACATGAGTTTTGAGAAGAGGTTTTTAAAAAACATTTAGATCATTTATTGCTAATTATACTAAAGAGAATAATACAGTATTAAAATATATTATCCTCAGTAAATTAATCTTCAGTTAGAAAATCTGATTGTCCAGGTAAAATGTAGCACTCAGAACTTTTATTTAAAAAGACAAATTTTATGAAAATTTTAAGAATTTTTAGAATGGGAATTATAAAAGTCAATGCTAAACAAGATTCCACTTTCAGATAATATGTATCTTTAAATACGTAAACAATATTCTTTATTCTGAAAATAATGTCAGGAAAGAATACCTGAAGTATTCTCTAGAAATCACTAGTTCTAGTTTCCAATTGCTGTTTTGCTAACATCAACAAGAAAACACATTTACGAATTAACACTACAATCAAATAATTAGGATGGACAAATGTTGCATATGCATTAGACTAAACTTTATATATATTTTAAAACACAGGGTTCTTTCATTTAATATGTTGATAAATTGGACTATACACTTAAGTCTTATACTCTAAAACCATTTGGAAACAATTTTCTTTTAGCCCTCAAAATCCATCCTGATGCCTTTATCAGTAGTCACTGCAATCACATGAAATTAGTATTTTGTGGCCTTAACAGTTTATACAACTTAAAAAATGTGCAGGTGTGATGAAGTGACTCCATCTTTCCATTTGTTTGAATGGTCTGAAACAACAATTCTGCATAGGGGACATGTGTTCTCTCTGTTAAACCATAAGGTGATGAACTCTTCACAAAATATATGCTGACGGATGAGAATTGGCTTCTGAAATTTGGCTTGACGTAGTGAACAAACACCATCCACATCTCAACACTGTCTTCTGCTGGCAGCCACTCCATAACTTGGTCTTGTAAAAACTACTTGCAAAACCCATCTGAAAGTCCTCATACTAAAAGCTTTAGTATGAGGTAGGGTAAAGCCAATAAGATCCCAAGACTCTATCTGGTTACATTATCAAACTCCTCATAGTTTATAAAGTAATGAAACCAAACCAGTATGGGAATAAAAATTGAGTAATACTGACATGATTCTAAAAGCATATGCGGTAACCTTTGGATTTAAAGGGTATGATGAAAGAAGGCACCAATAAAACACAGCATTTTAAACCCATAAAGAGGAATTTCAGAATGAAATCTGTAATTCCAGCAATCCAAAGTACTTCCCAGATGTTCAAATGGTCCAAAGTAGGATTAAAAAAATTAAGCTTAAGTGACTGAGATGAAAGATGTAATATAAAAGAACAGAAGACCCTGTTAAGAATACCAGTAATCAAGCACACTGAATCTCTGAGGACCTTTCTCTTAGGAAAACCTGATTTACAATGCTTTTCTTTGCATACATAAAAGTTGTTAGCAGCCCAATTCCAAGAGAAATTCTGTGTTCTCTAGACTCCATGGCAGTGTCATCAGGCTGCCTTGCTTCACATAAGTGACTATGTGCACATCTGTGGGTACAGCTATGGACACCTGACGTTATATCTGGAGTTTGGACCTTCAGCACATTCTCGAGGTATGGAGTTCATATGCATATGAACATCTCCAGAATGAAGACAAGGACCTTCTCCTGTCAATCTTGTATGGACACACTGGGAGGCATTTGTCACAATTGGCTTGCATGGCCCCTGAGTACTTTTTCTCAGATCCAGATTTCTTTGCTTTAGGGTTCTGTCTCCTCTCATGACCAGGAGCAAACAGAGACCTTGTACAGAAGGAACAGTGGCACACGCCACCTCAAGCCCTTCAGCTAGAGCTATCACCCTCAAACTGCATGGCCAGCAACTCTGGCTTGGCCCTGCCAACGTGTCCGCTCCCTGGGCTTCATCCTGAGGAAGTCTGAGGCTTTGACATATAAACATAGCACATGAAATATATTTCTATATGATATAATTTTCTCACTTTTACTACCTATTTTTATCAGACTACTCTAGAAAAACTACCTGTACACATTTCTCTGTGCATACAAATTCCTCAGCTAATGGTTTTGCTCTGTTTTTATAAAATACATTATTTATGATTGAAAAAATGTCTCTCACATAGCTACAGGTTACTGTTTTTGTCTGCTTGACCTTCTGCATTGTACCTCAATTAGCAAATGATGCAGCCCTCTTTTCCTCTTTTCCTATCATAAAAATATACACCACCTCCATTTTAGGCTGTTTGATGTAAAACAAAACCCCCCAAATTTCCACTAGATGGTGCTATTAGAATGCAAACTATTTAATTTATCTTTGGTTACAGTTTATCTCTATAAAACCCTCAGTTTGAAATCTATCACAGAATGTTATTTTGGCTTGTGAAACAGGTCTGCTCCCCACTCAACTAGATGGATTGGATGATTTAGTACTTAGGTGAAAGATCACACAATGTTTCCCAGAAGCCCCAGAGGGCCCTGGGCAAAACAATAAACAGGCATTTTTGTCCAGTCCTCATCCAAATCATTTCCTCTTACCTGGCAATTTTGGTACCCTTATGCTGCTCCACAGAATTTTAGGAACACCCCCACAGTGGCAACATCTTTTGACCCTGGTCACTGTCCCAGTCTGTGGCTTCATCACCTAGTCTTGCCTCCTTGGCAGACTGAGGGGGCTGATGGATTAGAGTACTAATTTTTAAATATCAAGTAATCTTTGACAATTTGTCCAGTGGTTCTCAAAATGAAGTGCCTAGACCAGCAGCAGCATCTGGGAACTTTTAGCAAATTCTCAGCCTCCAACCTAAACCTACCGAATTGAAAATTCTGGGCTTAAGGCCCAGCATTCTGCATATTCACAATCCTTCCAGGTGATTCTGATGTGCACGAAACTTGAGAACCACTGTGTTTGCTCCTTCCTGGAATCAAAACTATCTTATCCCATTTGGCTTTTCTCCAGAAGCCCTTAAAGAACCACTGTGAAGCCAGACAGGTGGGTGAAAGAAATTTTTGAAGGTGATCATTGTGGTCTACTTGGCTCTGCTCTCCCTTCTGCCTGTTACCATGGAGCCCCCATTGCAGAGGAATAGTTAAGCTTGTGTCTAGTGTGTAAATGAAGTAGGAGAGTATGATTAGTCATTCACATGTCTTTTTTTTGGAGAAAGAGTGAGATGCCCAGGAAGGCAGCCAGATGGCAGCCTTGTTCCTAAACTGTCTCTGCACGACTGAAAGGCATCAGCTGGCCCTTTACTGTAGTCAAAGAAAGGCGATCCTGTAGCAGCGGTCGTTTACTGGCTAGGCTGTTTGTCTCTTTCTCTACTGCAGCATGAGTCAGAACCCACAGAGAGAATGAGAGAGAGGAACAATCCATTGATTAATGGGTGAGAGAGAGATTTTGTAAGATTGTGATCTACTATTGTCCCTATTTCACTGAATCAATGTGGGATGTGACTAAGATCCAATACTAGGTGGGATGTCTAGTGAAGCCGGGGCACAATCTATCAGTTCAAACAGGTGTCTTGAATAGATCTGTCTTCTGTCCTTTGATTAACGTTGTGCACTTGTGCATACAAATCTGATGCCCAGGCTGCAACACAGGCCGGTCACAGCAGAATCTTGAGGGTAGTTCTGGGGCATCAGTACAGCTCTAAATCTTCCCAGGTGATTCTATTATGCATCTAGGGCTGGGAACCACTACACTGAAGACATTGAGAATAAATTTGTGGCAGTGTTGTTTTCACTGAGAAACCTTGGTCGTCACCTCATCTCCTAGTGTAAATTTGAACAGTGGAATTTGTTGTATGGTCAGTTTTAATATTCAAAATGGAGAGATTTTGTTGTATGACAGAAAGGCATCATCTCCTCTTCCCCAACCATCTCCTCCTTTTTTCCCCCCCTCTTCCTTCTTTTGTTTTTTTGTTATTGTTCTTTTTGCGGGGTGAAGACTGATAAAATTGTGACTACAAATTGGGCATATTACTACTACTTAAAAGGAAATTTCTGACAAAAGTACAAAAACCCCTTTCGTTTTTGCCCTTGGTCACATGTTCTTTGTTGCCTGTTTTTAAAAAATATGATAGTAAGAAAATTTACTGGCTTCATGAAAAGCTGTGATTTTCATCTCATTAGCTCATACTGATTAGACAGAATGAAAACATTCTATAATAATTGCTTGAAAAACTATAAAACTCACTGGAGTTGGAGGTTGTTCTACAATACAAAACTCCTTTTGTACTGAACAAGGTGAGTTTCATGAAACTCTGTGAATTTTTTTTTTTTCTATTTATTCTGGGAAATCCTTTGTTTCCATGTAAAATTGTTAATAATAGGAAGAACAAGGCTAGGCTTAGTTCTTTGCACCAAAGGGGACCTAAAAACCATCTGCAGAAACTCCACTATTCGTAACACATTGTTAATCCTTCTCTAGACACATCATTTAAAGTGTAAATGTTAGTAGAAGAAATATTTTGCTAGGTTCTTACCCCACAAAAGTTTATCAAGTTTATTTTCTGTGAATGGAGATTGGGCGAGAAAATTGAAAGGCTTGGAAACGGAGCCCAATAAAACAGCGAAATGGGCTGGGAAAAAAGAATGGGAACCAAGGAGATTTTATTTTCCATTTTGACCTAAGGATAGGTCAGGGCCAAAACTGTGGAAATTTTGAAGTGATTCATTTGTAGCATTAATGCTGTCTTTTCACATTATTTTATATAAGTGTTACCTCATTGACTGTGAGTGCTCTAGAGAACAAAAATGCTATAGCCTAGTAAGTTGTCTTACATTCCATATAAAGGTTTTCTGGATTCTGGAGACTTCTTCCATTACTATAGACACATCCAAGGCAACGTGATCTATTAATAATTTAGGCAATCTCCTGCCTTTGGACCAACATTAATTAGGAAGGAGTAAACTTTTGAAATTACAGTCTAGATTTAGTTTAGATTTAAAATAGCATGTACAGTTTCCCTGACAGATGTTAAGTACTTCTGTTTGTGAGGGATTAGCAAAGGGTTAGACAGGCTTATTTTGTATTGGACCTAATTTGTCATTTAATTGGTAAACCGCTATTCCTACAGTACTATAAACATTTTAGGCATCAGCACCTTTCTGTCTAAAGACATAAACAAATTCAATTAGTGGGAAGCCAGATCATTGTTTCAATAGCTGCTTTTATTTTCTGTTGTTGATATGTTAAAATAGTTAAACACTTGCATTCATCTCATCTTATTAAAGGAACTCCATCAGGGAACAGTGAGGTAACATGTTTGGTGACAGCAGGCTTAGTCACCCTGCTGTGAGAAAGAGATGAATAATGTTTTTTAATCTTACATCTATTGACTCTTTCCTTTTAAAATGTATACACCATTACTGAAAGAAGCTACTGTGGACTATATTTTGTTAACAGTTTATCTTTTTCATATCTTCATTATTAAATCAAATGGTATACTTATTTACATGATTCTGCATAAAATGAAATTGCTGCATGGCATTTCTTATTGTTTATAATTCCCATTTTGAAAAATCTAGTCATGCATTCTTGAAATTTTATAAGTGCTTTCAGTCTTGGTATTAGTAGTTTGCATTTTTTTCTTGGCTATTTGGCTGCCAAATCCTCCCCCATATTAAGCATTATCTTGCTTATGTTTTGTGATTTATCTGCTTCTTGTCAAAATAATTTTTAGAATAACATTTTCAAGTTTCCTATTACAGCACAGCATGAAGAAGGATTGGATATAAAGGATCATATTGGTGAATATTTTCATTAGAGAAAGTCATTTTGTAAAAATTCAGAATTCCAAAGAAAACAATTCGAGAAGATCAATTACTTCATGAATTTAAGAAGGATTAATATTATCCTAAGATAATATTACTTTTTTTGAAGCTTAGTATTTCCTTCAAGACTATAGCTAAAATATAATTTCTTTGAGATCCAGGCTAATTTCTTTTTGATCTTGGACTCGTGGATTGTGATTAATTATATTGCTCATGCTAGCCAGGATTATTCCATTCTAGGATATTCTGTAGTTTTTTTATGAATCTAGTACAATACTTGATAATCTGCAGTGTCACACGAATACCTTGACTCAATAGTAGCTTATTCAAATGATGCTGGAGGAAGGATCTAGGGGGCTTGGTAGCCAGCCTCAACCCACCCCATCCTCATACCAGTTTCTCGACTCCACCACAGGAAAGAATTCAAGAGCAGAGTCACAGTAGTAAGTGAAAACAGATTTAATGTAACAGATAAGAAATACAGGTTCCACAGAGAGTGCCTCCTAGCTCCAGAGACTGAGCAGGGCCCACACCAAGTATAACACAAAAGAGAAATACACACTTAAAGTTAAGTACAGAGTGCAGGCTGGCTCATGAGAGTGAGCAGCTGTTTGCTGAAAGTAAGTTTGATACAAAAAGAAAGAAATGCACACTCTACAGGCAGAGTGTGGGGCTTTGCCTTTTGCTGGAATTTGGCTTTTGTAGTTTTGCTATCTAAGGAATATTCAATTAAGGGGGGTGGTTCCCAGTTATGTAGCATAGTCTTGCACATGCTCAGTTGGTCTCCTTTTGAACAATGAACAGTTGGAGCATGTTCATTGGTCAAATTCTATCCCATGTACCAGACACATTCAAGAATATTCTGTGCTCCTTAGCACCTCCTGTGGAAGGTCATTCAGCTACCAGTTATAAAACCCTTCTCCACTGAGCATGCCCAGCCACTGGATTTGCATAAGCCAGCCCCCTGAGTTCTCAATTTCCTCCTGTTGGTGCCCAAAATAGGTCTAACTAGCAATAGTAATTTTCCTTTAGGGGAGGGATTACTTGAAAGCTTGGGGAATGGCTTGAATCCCAGAGGTGTGTCCTGTAACCTGAGCCAAGGGAAACTGAATATCTCCTACCTCACAAATAATTAATTTACTCTTATTGTTTCCTTGGTAGAAAAAGAGAATATTTGGCCATCCTGACTATAACTCCCCTAAATACTAGAAAATGACTCATTGATTCAGATAGACATTTCCCCCATTTTCAAATCTCTGAAATTGGGATGTATCTTATAACCAAATACATTTTGTAATTATAATTGACCGTGTTTTGTTCTAAGGGATACATAGAATAATGATGCATCATACAATATATTATAGATTTAAATGAAATACAACTAAATTAAATTTGAATTTAATAGTAATTCAACAGTTTTTTGGTTTTATGTTTCAAAGATTAGAAAACATTTTTGATTTTATGGTTAACTGTGCAGTCAAGATTCTTGAGCCATTTTTACACACCAAAAGCCCAAAATATCCTGAGCATAAGGAAATAGATAACAATATACAGTGGAAATTTATCATAATTTTAAACAAATCTACACATACTGTGGAGGATATTGCCCATTCTGGCTCTCACCTAATTTGTTTTGAGCAAGGTTCCGAAGTTAATTGCTGCTAGTTGAACCTTTACTTTATACAAGCATAATGTTGTAATTTAGTGTTCCATTCCTAGAGATCCATTTTTTAAGAAAATCATAAAAAATTAAAATTGATTATGAAAATAAAAAACCTTTCATATATAAGATTTAACAGCTATATGTTGGGTATATAAATAAATTTTGCAGGTGACTTTGTGCTAGTTACTTAATATACTTAACCCTATATTCTTTTTTTTTTTTTTGTCTTTTTGTGACCGGTAAGGGGATCGCAACCCTTGGTGTGGTGTCGCCCGCACCGCGCTCAGCCAGTGAGCGCACCGGCCATCCCTATGTAGGATCCGAACCCGCAGCAGGAGCGCGTCTGCGCTCCCAAGCGCTGCACTCTCCTGAGTGCGCCACAGGGCCGGACCTTAACCCTATATTCTAATATAGGGTTAGAATAGTGACTGAAACATGGTATTCCTACAGCATTCACAGGATAGACTTTCTGAAGCTTTTAAAAATATATCTGGTGAAGACTGGACTAAAGTGTTTTTCTGCTAGTAAATTTCCTTGTAGTATGCATAAACATTCATCATATTCCAAAAACCTTAAAATTGCTTTCAAAATAAGGATAATTTCTTCTTAATTATTTTCTTTGCCAATATACTATTAGATGCCTGAAAAATCTTTTATAATAAATGTTGGAGAAGGTGGCATTTCTAGTGTGACTTCTCCTATAGTCCTTTACACTTCCATCCCACTAAGAAATTAAACTCTAATTTTTAAATAATCTTTACTAACTCTTTATGTGTAGCTCTTATATGCAAAGGCCATGATGGTTAAAATCGATTGAACGATTTATTCATTCAACAATACTGAATTCTTCTTATGTATCAGGCCTTCTCTAAGGCATTGAGGTTCATCAGAGAACAAAAGAGACAAAAATCCCTGTCCTCATAGGACTTTTCTTCAACTAAAGGAAAGTCAATCCTAAATATATTCAGTATATGTATAGTATGTTAGAGCATTATAGGTGCTGTGCAGAAAATGAAACACAATAAGGAGGATGGGAAATGTTGAGTTAGCAAGGTTCTGCTGGGAAGGGAAAAAACTTTCCCTGTTTTCGGTAGCTGGGAACTGCAAATTAAACTGATAAAAAACATTATCAGGAGAAAAGAAACAGAATTTATTTATAAAACAATGCATATACATGTGGGAGAACTCAGAGATGAGTAACTTAACGTGGCGGTGAGAATTTGGGGCTTATATACTATCTTAACAGAGGGTGATAAATTGTGAAGAAGTGGCTAGACAAAGGAAAGGGAGGTTTGGGCTTCTAGGGTTAGTAAATTGTTGGAAGATAAATGTATGGGAGAAACTAATGGAAGATAAGGGTTATTTAGTAAGATTTGTTGTGTAGACTCAAGTCGATGCTGTCTGCAGTAATGACTTAATTGCTTTTCCTGGTAAGGAAAAGGGGAGATGGGACACTTTTACAAAGGAAAATGTATGTCTCACTTTTAGGCAGAAAAGGGAAGAACAGAGAGTCATTTCTGAGTCTGCTGTTTCTTAATTGTCTTCAGTTCAAAACAATCCTTATGCCAAAGTGGCATATTTTGGGGGTGGCATATTTGGATTCTCTTAGAGAATTGTAAAGAGGGTAGGTGAGATAGACCTCATTGAGAAAATAATTTTGGGGCAGAGTTGAACACAGGAAGGGAGTGAGAAGAGGGTTCCAGGACAAGGAAACAGCAAGTTCAGTGCAAAAGCTCAGGCCAGAGAGGGTGGCTAGTGCCTAAGGTGGTGGTGGGAGGGTCAGGGAAGTAAAGGATGTCAGATTTTATGTGGACATTGGCTTCTACCCTTAGGGAAATGGGAGTCATTGCAGGGTTTTAGTCAAGACATGACATGATCAACTGACCTTTTAAAATCATTACTGGCTAATAATATGAAATTTTATTGATAATTTAGCTGTCTTATATGGCAATAAAATTTCATAAATGGAGAGGTCATAAGTTAGTCCAGCAATTTGGAGTGAAACATGTACAAAAATTTGGGAGTGAAATGTTCTAGTTCTTGGGACACAAAATATTTATACCCACCAACAGCCATCTTCCTCAAAAACTATATTAGGCTCCTTAAAGGAAGTGGATATGTGCTTTCTTTTTACTGTAGCCTCATACTTTGTGCCTGTGTGTGCTCAGTGCCTGGCATTGCCTGCCTTTCTGCAGATTGACTCTGGATATGTGGGGTTGAGGTCCTGTACACACAACGGCTTGTGGGTCAGGGCCATGTCTCCATAGTCCAGATTAGGTTGACAAATGACTCAACAAAATTATTCACCCCTATATTGGATCCTAGATACTGGGAATAAAAGAATAATCACTGAATGGCTTCTTCCTCAATGAACTCATGACCTTTTGAAGATGCAAAAGAGTCATCATATGTTGGGATTTTTGCTGTTCTTGCTAGGTGGAAAACAGAAATACTATATATTTCTGTTCCATTAAATTTTCTTCAGTCAGACTATAAGTCATATCTTGACTTTTTTCTTTTTCTTTTCTTTTCTCTCTCTTTTTTTTTTTTTTTTAAATAAGTAAGCACTTTAGTATACTAATAGGATTTTCCTGAAGAAGCTCAGGAAATGTGAAATGTCTTCTCATAAATGTGCTTAGGCTATTTAAATGGTTAAATATGCAAGTGCTAAATTAAAATTAACATTTATGTGGCCCTTTCCATATGAAGGCTGGCCATTTGCTGTGCAGTCTATAGTTGACATTCCTCACCTGCTTCAATGATGCCAAATCTAAATTTTTTTCTTCAAATAATTTTCTTTGAGTTTTGGTAGAGTCCACTCAGAAGTCAGTTTGTTTCCTAAAAATAAAAAATGAGAAAAAAATTAGAATTTCTGCTTAAGATTATTTGTAAAAATATGGGAAAATTGTGCTTTCAAGTAATCCTGCAGTGAGGTGATTTTGTAGCTATATTCCTCTCTTTGTTTCTACCTAGTGTAACAATATTTTTGCCACCTGGTAGCCATTTAGTGGCTTGCTGTCTGTCAAATTGAAATCGTTAATCTAAGATCCACAAAACACTCTGACCTCATCAAGAACTATCGGCCACATTAATCACATGGTGAGCAGTAATTAATACCCTCACTTCGCATCTCAGCAGATGCCAAGTGGTGACTGTGCCCAGAGACAGAGCCATTTCTGGGTGGTCTGGAGATGATATTCTAGGATGACTTGAGACGTGCTGTTAAGAAACTTGCTGCCCAAATGAATGAGAAAATCAGGAACTCCCCTTTTTATCTGTCTTGCTGTATTGCTTTGAGCATGTCCAATGGTCGTATGGGTTTCCTTGATGCCCCTCGGTGACTAATTACCTTTATTGCTGCAGTAGCTTTTACTTGTTTTCTTAATGCACTTATTACAGAGATTTCCCATTATGTACTTTCCACCTCTCTTACTAGTCTGTGAGCACTCAGGACACTGAATATATGTTGTATTTATATTTTTAACTCTACTAGCATGGTTGCTGGTACCTGTTACTATATTATTAGGCACCTATTAAATGAATTATTTAATATACACATAAATATGCAATATTTACAAACTATGAAAAAGGCATGAGCTTTGCAGGGGTAGGCTGGTTGGTGTTATATTTATATCATCTTTGCCTGGTAGTGCGTTGAGCACAGAGAAGATGCTCAACAAGTGCTCACTGAACTTACTCTTGGCAAGGCTTCAGGAGGACACCTTTCCCCTTGGAATGCTGCTGACAATGTGCATATTGCTAAATGGGTCAGCTGCCAAATGATTATCTAAAAGACACATTGATGTCAAAATAAAAGTCCTTTGTAGGAGGTTAGAAACTACGAAAAAACCAAACAAACCTGGAAAAATACTTACCGTGAGAATTTTTTTTGTAGTTTCCTCCAAAGAGAAGAGTCAGCAAACGTCCCAAATGTGTTTTCAGACTTCCCTAAGGAATTCTGATTTGAAGAAAGTAGAAATAATCTCAAATATAAATCCCTTCTCTAAAGAAAAATTAAACGTACATACACACACGCAAAACTAACTCTCGAAAGGTTATTAGATGTTGCAATCTCATTTTTACTGTAGCTGATAAGGACATCAAAACAAAAATAAAACATACCCTCCGCTTCCAGCCAAAACAATGACAAATAAATAAATTTTTTTATGTTAAAGGACTTATACAGCTTATGCTATATAGACAGTTTCTGCTAATAGAACTAAATGAATCATATATTAATAACTTACTAATGAAAACGTAAATTTATGGTAAACCTAATGGATTTTCCCTTTTTGCTCGCAGAACCTGCCATATATAAGGAAACTTTGAAATTCCCTTGTGATTTTACTGAGCTTTATTTTTAATAGAAAAAGTGTTTAGTGTACATCAGCATATCTGGAGGAAGGGAGAGTGATGATCGATAAAGCAAATATCTTTATTTAATCATACCAATTTAAAGCATTCTAAAAATTCTAAACAAAAATGATAATTAACCTGGGTGAAAGGTAAATTAGGCAGCTTTAGGCATTCAGGACTTGTCTTTTTAATTTAGTAGCTCATGCCTTTCTGACCTGCCACTTTACTCTCTTGATATATTTATCAATTATTCATGTGTTTGGTTTCAGCCTGCTCCTCAGTCTGATTATCTCATCATGTAGTCAGCAGGTTTGGGGTCTCTGTAGAGTGCATCGTCTCCACTTCCTTTGCACATCTGTGACAAGTCTGCTGCTTAAAAAGTACGCAATTTAGAAAGGCAAACACTTCTCTTCTGTTAAACAAAAATTATGGGAGGCCATTGTTTTGGACTGAGCTCCTGCTCTAATCCCTAACAGATCAGACCATACCAAAACGGAGTCATTCATGTTAAGTGCCACATAATGAAACTTAAACTTTAAGAAAGCAGATAGATCTCAAAACAGACCATTTTTTTCTCCTGAAAACAGGAGATTCCAGCATGATAAGGGAGTCCCCTCTGCTCTAACTGTTATGATAAGCTAGCTTGATACTGATCATTTTTTTTTCTATTGTTCTGTTTCCCTGATCCTACCTTATAATACCCACTGTTATGCTATTTCCCGGTGGAATTTGAAACCAAAGAAGTCCATTTACAATGATGACATAATGATGTCAGTGCCTAAAGTTTTGGTAAACCTCTCAATTTTGAGAGGTTTATAGAAAGGGGAGAATTGTTAAATTAAGATTGGCCTAAAGGTTTCTTCAGACATAGAGGACTGTAACCTAACTTGATGTGTAAACAGGTTAACCTATTCTTTTAACCTAAAGTGATGTACAAACAGACTGTAACCTACTCTTGTAACAAGTAGCCAAGTTAGCCCATTATAGGCAGCCAACTGTTCTGTACCTCCCTTCTGTTTTCTGTATGTCGCTTACCTTTTCCTGTCTATAAATCTAAACTGACCGTGCTATAACCGTGGAGTCACTCTGAACCTGTTCTGACTCTAGGGGCTGCCCGTTTCGAGGATTGTTTTTTGCTCAATTAAACTCTGTTAAATTTAATTTGCCTAAAGTTTTTCTTTTAACACTTCCTATGGACACAAATAAGAATTATGTATTGTAATGATAAAAAGACTAACTATCTTGATCTGACCATCACCCATTGTACACGGCTACTGAAAATCAACTTTGTACCCCACATATATGTATAATAAAAACAAACGAGCAAAAGAAACACTTTCTTGTCTTTCCCACTTGGGTTTGGTTTTAATTTTAGAATAAAAATACATTTAAAAGAATTAAATTTAATAATTTAATTTCAGAATTAAAATACATATTTTTAAAACAGGTTATTAGTTAAAGAAGACCATTTCATCAAAAGACTATATTAAAATTGTCTTTCACGGCTATCGATTTCACCACTTCTATTATTTTTAAACACTGAGCTATGTTTCTCTGAACTCAAAATTGCCCCCTCTGGCTTATAACAAAAAGGGCCTAACAATATGGGCCTATTTTATTTATTCACCAGCTTTCAGGAGCTTTTTTTTAAAGGTGAAAGTAACAGCACTTTAACTCATATAATCAAAACATGGAAAGCAGCTATTTACACCTGTAGCTGTGAAGTGGGCCTAAGCATTTTTATGTCAGAAAGCATATCATCTGTAATTGCTTTAAGAAAACATGATGGAGACACTTAGAAAATCTTTTATTAAACAGAAGTAATTTAATAATTTCCACTCTGAAAAGATGCTTTATTATAGCATACATGTCTAAGATATTTACCTTGGGTTCATTATAAAGAAAATTAAAAATGATCAAACCCACAGTTTATTTTTCAAGTATTCTGATGAATGATCTTGGCAAACACAGTTTCTCAAGTCACGTTTCAAACTCCTGCCATTTATCTTCTTGGATTAAAGCCTATCGATTTGAAATGTATTGGCACTATTGTGTAAAATGAGGTTTGGAGGGTTTTTCAGGAAGGAAATCTAGAATTCAGTGAGAAAAACTGAGAGGATTATATTTAGTAAAGGCTAGTAAACAGTACTGTTTGAAGTGGACTATATTCAACAGAACAAAATAGGTATAAGTTTGACAAATTACTGTATGAAAGGTAGTAAGAAAAGCTGTTATCAGAATTTGGCTCTTATAATACAGGGTGGTTTAGCTGAGAAAAAAATGAGTACATATGTGTATGATTTTCCTAAAGTTTCCATATGAGGAGCGTTAAGATATTTTCATAGCTAATCCAGTACAATGTAGGTACATGATTAAAATAACTCTGCTGGCATTAATGCGAAAATGAAAAACAATTCATCAGATGGAAAGATAAGATAAGCCCTGCCTAGCTGCAGATAGTTGTGAATTTGTGTGTTAAAGAAGCCATATCTGAAATAAATTGTTTAAAACAGAAAGTAAAATAATTTATTCAGATTCTCCTTTAATCAATATTGTCAGTGCTTTGGTTTCAAACTCCAAGACACAGATGAGTGAAATAAGTTAAAATGCATAGCACAATTGATGGCATGTTGTATACAGATAAACATTAACTTATGCCATAATAACTAAAAAAATCACCACATACGTGTAGGACTTTTGGACATAAAATTTTTTTGTTCTTTAAATAAAACCTGTGAATGATGGATCACATTTTAAAGAGCTTGTTTAATTAGAGTAAACGACCTAAAGTGGATTGTGAAAGAATTAAAGAAGAACAAATACTGAATATGACTTTTCTGCAAGCATAGAAGCAATTTGAATGCCAGCTGCAGTTTTTGCAAAATAAGCGTGACCATTTGCCCCTTGTCCCGCAGTAGTTGTAGAAAGGAAAGATTTTGAAAGGAGCATAGAAAAGGTTATGGAGAGAGGATTTGTGTGTGTGCGATATGTGTGAACATGTGTAGGTATGTATCTTGGGGGAAGGGTGGAAACTGGGAAGGGGCATGAAGTAGAAGAAATACACCCAGTGGTACTTTTCCTGGCTGCTGTTCTTTATGCCTGAATTCTAAGGGTAGGCTAAATAACATCATCTAACTTGCTCAAAAGAGAGAAAACAGAGAGATCAGTAGAAACAAGGTCAAGAAAAACCCCAAAGGGAGAAACAGATTCAAAAGCATGATCAGACCAGCCAACTGTGACGCTAGAGTGCAGTATAGGTCCTGGTGGTCAGGAAGAAAGATCTGGAAAATGGAGCCCAACATGCTGTAGAAGCAAGAACCGTTCTGAGACTGGAGAGCTATTTCCTGGAGCATTTAAACTGCAGTCTTTACGTGGAGACAGCAACAGAAGAAGGGTCCAGGAGACATAGTTCTAGAGTGAGTAAAGAATGGATGAGAAGGCCCTCTCAGTCCAGATGAATACTCTGTACCAAATACGCATTGTCATGTATAAATGAAGAGTTTGGTTTTCCTGACTGGTTGTGACATTTGTTCTACACAGTGGTGTAGAACTGTGCATGAATATGGAAATGCAAAGAGATGGAGATATAGGAGTGACAAGAGAACAAAAGTAGCAGCAACAGTTGAGTCAGGAGGCCTTGTTTCTTAGAAACTGAATTTATGTAAGCACAGATAGAATCTGAGAAATTTTATAGCTTGTTCTATTTAGAGCTTCTACCACTATCAGTAGAAAACCACTTTGATGAAACTAGGACAAATAAAAACAGAACCAGCACTGGCACTAGGACTTTGTGTAAGGAGAGAGTGTTGATTAGAAGAGAATCATGCATGAGAAATAAGTGATATCATTAATTATGTATGTGTTTATATCAATCATTTTAGAAAATCACAAATATTACCCTTCATAGCATTTTTTTCTCCCAAAGTTTGTTCTTTCTTTTCTATTATAATTTAAATATTATCTCCTAAATCCCAAGCTGGAAAACTCCATTAAGTTATAAGGTAAATGTATCTGAATCTGAGTGAATACAAATTCATCTTCATTTATTCACCCAACCTTCCATCCATTTATCCATTCACTCAGCACGTTTTTATTTCAACCATATAGTGTACCAGACACAGGAATACAGACATTAACAGCATATTCTGCCTGCCTTGAGTTTACAGTCTATAGATAAGAAATTCAACATTTATTGAATATAGAGAGATCAGTGTTTCAAAAGAAGCCTGCACAGGGTGCTATGGGAACATGTTGGAGGGTTCTTGAATTTATATATTGAGACCCAAAATTAATGTGGCTTACATAAAATAGTTTTTCTCATACCTAACATTCTGGGCATAGAATTGCAGAGCTGGTTTGGTAGTTCCACAGTATCAAGGCTCTAGGTTCCTTCTATGTGGTTATTCTTCTGTCACCAGTGTGTGGCTTCATCTACAAGGTCATAGTGTTTCCCACCCACATCCTTACAGAAGAAATGGAAAAGGGGATAATTGAAGGCACTGAGCATTCTCTTAAGAGCACAGCTCAGAAGATGAACACATCCTATAAGCCCACATACCATTGACCACAAATTAGTTTTATGGCTATACCTAAGTAAATGCTAAGTGAGAAATGGGAATATATTCTTTCTTGTGGGAGGCCATGCATTCAGCTAAAAAAAGGAAGTTTTATTGCTATGAGAAAGAAGCAGATAATGGATTGGAAAGAGGATAACTAACAGTTTCTGCTAGAGAACTCATTTCATTGTATGAGTTTATAGATGGTTCTTCAAACATGCATTGAAATTTACTAGGTCAACAACATGGGAAATGGTGTTCCAGGCAGGATGAACATGTTCATTCAGTCACTATGCACTGAAGTGTCCTCCAGTGACAGTTATTTGCATACCTGTTACCCTTCAGGGGGCTTAATAGGGATCAGCCCTGATTTGGGATAAAATGGAGCTCAAACAGGAACTCTTCTTTTTGGTAATGTGATATTATTCTTATGCTATAGGAGCAAAATTATTGAAGGATAATGCTCATGGTCTTGGACCCTCTCTCCAACCTCTAATGGGAATTCTTTGCTATCATTTCTAGGTTTCTGGGCATCTGAGGTACTGACCAAGATGCTGGGTAGAAATACAACATAAAGAATTCTGCTTACTTAAGAAAATGCTTCTTATGGAGGTCTGTGATGGAACAAAAGGCTGGGGGTGCTTTCAAAAACACGGAGATGGAAAATTTAGGGGATTGATTGCTTCAATTTGTGGGACTTAGGAGAAATATATATCCAAAATAGATTATAGAAAAACTTTCTCTGAATGATGTGTTATATTCCTGGTTCTGTTTGCCTCCTCTTCAAGACATTTCAGTGAACTCATATATGAGAGGATGTCAAAATGTTCATAGCAAAAATGAACATAAAAAAGGTGAAAATAAAAAAAATGTAAACTTTATTTCTCAACAAAAGCTCCATCAAGTTCAAAACACTATTATAAGCAATGATACCAGCCATTTATTCTGTCACTAAAAAACTGAGAGGGCCCTGGGAATTTAATGCAGTCTTTTTTACACTATTAACTGAGAAAAATGAGTACCTCTTAAAGATTTTTTTAAGATTCAGAATCAAAAAGAAGTCAGAAGGAACTAAATCAAGACTGTAAGGTGCATGCCTAATGATTTCCCATCAGAACTCTCCCCAAATTGCCTTTGTTTGATGAGAGGAATGAGCAGGAGCATTGCTGTGATGGTGAAGGATTCTTTGGTGAAGCTTTCCCAGGTGTTTTTCTGCTAAAGCTTTGGCTAACTTCTTCAAAACACTCTTGGTAATAAGCAGATGTTATCATTCTTTGTCCCTCCCGAAAGTTAACTGGGAAAAGCCTTGAGAATCCCAAAAAAACTGTTGCCATGACCTTTGCTCTCAATCAGTCCCCTTTTGCTTTGACTGGACCACTTCCACTTCTTGGTAGCCATGGCTTTGAGTGCGCTTTGTCTTCAGGGTCACACTGGTAAAGCTGTATGTCATCTCCTGATACAATTCTTCAAACAAATGCTTCAGGATATTGATCCCACTTGTTTAAAGTTTCTGTTGAAAACTCTGCTCTTGTCTGCAGCTGATCTGGGTGCAGCAGTTTTGACACCCATGGAGTAAAGTTTGCTCAACTGTAATTTTTCAGTCCAAATTATGTAAACAACCAATTGAGATTTCTCTTGTTGGCTATTGTTTCCTCTGTAAATTGCTGGTCCTCTTCAATTAGGGAACAAAAATTAATTTTTTCTCTGCAAACTGATGTGGACGATCTGCTGCTGTGGGCTTCATATTCACCATCGTCTCATCCCTTCTTAATACAAGTTATCCACATGCAAACTGTTGATTTCTTTGGGACACTGTCCCACAAACGTTTTATAAAGGATCAATGATTTCACCATTTTTTTGCCCATGATTCACCATAAATTTGATGTGTGTTCTTCCTTCAATTTTAGCAGAATTCATACTGCTCTGATAGGGGATCTTTTCAAACTGGTGTCTTCTTCTTCTTAGTGCCTCAAACTAGATCCTGTTTGGACATGTTATAAAAGTTACTATATGAGTTTATTTTGGTGCAAAAATATTTTGAAATCCATGCATAGTTTTTTCATGATATGCATTTTCAAGAACTTTTTGAAGACTCTTTGTATTATTCTTTGATGATTTGGGTCATCTAGTATTTATTTCTTTTTCTAATAACAGAATTGTTTTTTTTTGAAAAATTTTTTACAGCAGTTTTAGTTTTACAGAAAGGTTGTGCAGAAAGTACAGATAGTTTCCCTAACCTTTCCACAAAAACATAGTTTCTCTTGTTATTGACATGTTACATTAGTATGGTACACTGTTACAATTATGAATCAATATTGATACATTATTTTTAACTTAATTTTACATTAAGTTTCCCTTCTTGTTTTTTTTTTTTTTTTTTTTTTTCATGACGGGCACTCAGCCAGTGAGTGCTATATAGGATCCGAACCCGTGGTGGGAGCGTCGCCGCGCTCACAGCACTGCACTCTCCCGAGTGCGCCACGGCTCGGCCGTCCCTTCTTGTATTGTATAGTTCTATGGGTTTTGCCAAATGCATAATGTCACATATTTACCTTTACAGTATCATACAGAATAGTTTTGCTGACCTAACAATTCTCTGTGTTCCATCCCTTATTCCCTGAAATCCTGGTAAACTGATTTTTTTTAAATTAAAAACTTTTTTTTTTATTACTTTTGGATGCAACTCTGTGTTGAGATAAGATTTGAAGATGGGGTTAGAAGACACCATTTTATTTGAAGGACTTAGGATATTACTCTTTCCCAAGTGTTTTGTTGACTTTTAAAAATCAATCAGGTGAATTGATGGCCCTCTTGTAATGAAATATTGGGTTCTAGCAAAAAAAAAAAAAAAAAAAAAAGAAGTTCTCTTACCAAACTTTCTCTCCTGCCCAGTTTCCTAGAACCCATCTTTTGATATTCTGTCTTTTGAATCAAGCAGTGACTAACCGATAATTCCTCAAAAATGTGCTATTCCTCAGTGGAGTGACTTATTCAGTCCCTAATATCTTAGTGTAAATTCATATAAATTTCAATTATTTGGTGACTGGAGAAGCTGGGGCCCTGGCACGGATGTGAGAAAACCTCTAGCTGAGGGAAAAGATTTGAAGGGGGCATGGAGCAAAAGTATGGAAATGAAGAGGTGAGAGTATCAAAGACAACGTTCATCTGTTCGTGTTTTTGCCTGTCTGACTCATTTACAAAACTTTAAAAAATGTAAATAAAAAAGTATGTGTTTCTCAAGGAATATCTGCTTTATAGAAGTAAAAGACAATAATTCTAATCAGAAAGACTATGTGTTTCTCCATTATAATATTACATCTTAAGGCAAAATTTTTTTCTGGAATAAATGAAAGAAATTTGCCCTATTTTCTTTAGGTGTTATCATCCTGAAGCCTTTCAGCAAATACAAGAAGGGCTAGAAAAAAATTGTACTTCGGGCCGAGCCCGTGGCGCACTTGGTAGAGTGCTGCGCTGGGAGCATGGCGACGCCCCCGCCGCGGGTTCGGATCCTGTATAGGACTGACCAGTGCACTCACAGGCTGAGTGCCGGTCACGAAAAAAACGACAAAAAAAAGAAAGAAAAAAATTGTACTTCTATAAAAACCTATTTTTGTAGGATGGATTTAAAAAGTCATCATGTTTGCCAAAATATGACAATTATTTATCCAACTTGATAGACTTTAGGACTGCTTGATGGTCTTATTTCATTTATTTTCTGTAAGCAATCCCTCTTCTTCTTTTGACAAATGCATACAAACAATATTTACAGAATGTCATATTTTTCCCAGAGCCATCACATTGGATTTAATGATCTCCAGTGATGATTTTTTCCCCTTCTTTTTGGCCCTAATTCTAGAATGTAATGGAACACAAAAGCAGGTTTTTGTGGCAAGCCCTATTTGAGGGATATGTACGGTTCCAAGCCCCGGGGAGATATCCTGTTTATAAAGCTCTTCCTTCCATTAGCACTCCCTGACCTTCAGTGTGGTCTCACTTAGCCCTCATGTGCCACAGATAACATGCCTCAGGATGACTAAGACTCTATAAGCCACCAATCTTTGATAGCAGAAAACCCAAATTATCTTGTCACCATTTCACACAAATGAAATAGAAGCTCAAGATAAGGACAATGACTGTTTTCCACAAGATAGCAGTGGTCTTTGTGCAAAGAATAGAAGCATAGCATTCACTGGGCCTGACACCAACTGTGACAAAATTTTGCCCTTGTGAATTAAATGCTTGTGAAAGCCGGGTCATGGTTGTTTTCTCTGCCATGGGCTGCATTCTCAAGAACAATTAGCCCTATTTTCATAGGAGAGAAAAAATGCTGCATATATATTATGTCTTATATAATGTCTTTCTCTAAGGAGCCCAAAGTATTTTGCAGCTGTTATTTAATTAACCACACACTATGCCTCTGAGGCAGGAAAAAGGAATTACTGTATATCCTATTTATCACAGTGAATTTAAATAATTTACTGATGTCATTCATAAAGGGAAATGGTGGCACAGGGAATAAAACATTTGTTGAGTTCTACTCTATAGCCCTAATCATTAAGCCAAGCTGATTTTCTGAAGAAAGTGATATTTATAAATTCAGAGAAGAGATCCTATTTAGTTTATATTTTAAAAAATAAATATTTCATAAGTTCACCTTCCAAAACACTGGTTTTCACATTTTAATTTGAGCGCTTAAGTACTTTAGCTTTTGAATTTATTGCTGAAAAATATTGGGAAGTTTTTTAAATGCAAGATTCCGGGGCCCTATCCTGGGAAAGAGAGATTGTGCTTTCATAGGTTTGGGATGGGGCTTAGGAATTTACATATTTTAAATATAACTGAGGTGATTCTGAGACATGTGGTCCTGCCCACACTTTGAGATATTGCTCTATAAGCCTCGAGCAATATACTGGTGTGATAGAGAGATTGACCCAATTTTTGGAAATTAAAGGAATCTCATTTCTTAGGAGAAAGATACCCTATATTACATAAAAGCATGAAATATAACACCTTTCTTCAATTTTTGATGGATAAATCCATAAGTGTAAATTTTTATGCTTTATTCATAAGTTTAATTTAAAAATCAGTTAAAATTTGAAGCATAATTATTTTAAAACCATACTTTCAGAAGCCTAACCATAATGATTTTTTTTTAAAAAAAATATCACATTCTTCATTTTTCTCTTGAAGTTCATTGGTCCTTTTGCATAAACTTTAGGTACCTGGATCATAGCCTACCTATAATTTTTTACTTTTAGAAATAGAAGGGACCCTAAAGATATCCAGGTGACAAGTGTAGTGAATGAGTAAATGTTAACCCACTTCTGGTAGCATGAATCTGTTTTCCTTCTTCCAAGATAGAACCAACACAAATCTTTCACTTGATTTTATCTTTTTGTTCAATTGGACCCTTGTAATCACTTGCAATTAAATAAAATGGAAAATTTAGATGAACCACTGAATCCACAGACGCCACATTTGAAAGAGATATGAGACCATGATGCAGGATTTTCAAGGGAGATGGTGGCAGTTTGCATGAAGACGGCTGCATGACTCATAACCCTTCACTGGCATTGAGGATAAGAAAGGGTCGAAAGCTGAATTTTGAGGGCAGATTTTCAGAGAAGGCTCTTGGTGTGCTGATGGAAGTACTTCTGGCTTTTCTCAAGCCAAGAGAGTTGATTTAAAGAGAAAGCATAGCCTTAGCATGGACTGTCTGGTGGTTTGATGCACATAATGGATGGGTATATGATTCCTACCTGGAAAATCTTATAAGGAACAGAAGGGCTGGCAAACTTCTTTGATAGACAGATTGCTCTCAAGAGTAGCTGCATTCTTATTTCACCATATCCCTTCCAGTCCTTGACAGAGTCCAGGTTCCTAATGTTTACCAGTTTATTAAATGTAAAGTGATATCTTATTTTTGTTTTAATTTGCATTTCTCTGATGACCAATGAACTTAAGCATTAAATGCTTGTTAACATTTTGATATTTTTTCTTTACATTGCTTATTTATATTCTTTACCCATTTTTTCACTGGGATCATAATTTTTTCCCTATTGATTTGTGTAAGTTCTGGGTAGATTCTAGCGTACATGTGCATGTATAGCATATCCTTGAGTAATTCTTTCGTGCTTTTGGAAACTGCAAATATATTCTCCCATTCTATTAACTTTATCTGTGATATCCTTCATTGAATAGAAATCCTTAATTTGGATGCCATGAAATTCATTTTTTTTTTCCCCTTTGCAATTTTGTTTAAGAAGTCCTCTCTTGCCTAGGACACAAAGATGTATATCCATGTTTTTCTCATTGGTTTCAAATTAATTACTGGGTATATGTGTTTGTATTTATGCGGTAATGTGCAAATTATTTTTATCCTGCTTACTTCTAGAAAACAACTAAGATAATCTATAATAAAATAATTGTATAATAAAGCCACTGCTATAAAAATAGATACATTTGAAGTGTCAAAAAGAAAGGAAATAATTTAAAATGGTGTAAGCTAGTATTTCTTAACATGGGCCACTTGTATTATAGTTATTTTGGATATTCATTAAAAATTGCACATTTTGAAGCTGTCTTCTCAGACCTGCTTAATCAGAATCCCTTGGTGTGGACCTAGAAATCTTCATTCTTCCTAAATCTGAATATATACTGACAATTGTTTAATACCGCTAATCTAACAGTACTAAGTTTGAAGTTTAACTTTAGGTCTGAGCTTTTAGCTTTTATGAAGGAAACATTATAGGATTTTAAATTCTAATTAAGCAACAAAAGTAAATGCATACATTCCTTAGGAGAAATAAGCTTTTTCTTGGTTCTAAATTGTCAAAGGATAAGTCCCTAACCATGCTGAATTTGCATGACTCTGTTTATAGAGGCGCCTGCACAATATAAAGACAATCTCTTCAAAAGCCTTTTAAAGAATATTCAGTAACGTTTTTCACGTGGCCTTTTGTTTAATTAATCTTCCCTCAGAACTTGAGAGAAAAAATATTAAAGTAACTGGATGAATGCATTTCCACAAATGATTTTGAATTTGTTTTTACATTGTATGGAGGTTAAGAATGACTACGGCAAACAATTTTCTTTGTGAGGGATATTCTTGGTGGGATAAAGACACTCTGTCACCACAGGGCTCCTTCTTAGGGAGATCCTGGTTTAAATGTTATTATGTCAAGATGTAGTGTTAACATTAACAATGAAGAAGTATTATTGTTGAGTTAAAGGCCGCCTAGGTCGTGGTGTAATGGGAGGAGTATGGAAAAAGCAACTTTCTGGGATTCCTGAAGTGCTTTCTCTGGACTCAAAAGCTTTCCTTTGTTATAAACAGATGAAAGCCAGAGAAACCCACGATACTGACCTTGTTGTCAGATATCCTACCTAGGGACTCACTTCTAATAACTTGTCAGTTGCATTTTTTTTTTCATGAGTATTTGCTTCATGAGTACTTAGCACCAGTTCAGTATTCTAGAGTCACAGATTTTTTGAGTTAGGAAAAACCTTAAAAGTTATCTAGCTTGATCCCTCATCTTATATGAGAAAACTGAGGCTTAAAGATGTAAAATAATGTGGCTTAGATAATTCATTTATTAGCAAAGCTGTGACTAGAATTCAGGACCCTGAACCAAAATGCAAGACAAAATTGAGGATAGAGTTTCGTCCTGGATAAAATTGGACTTGAGATAATTCTTGGGTAGAATTTCTCGTATCTGTCAACTTCCAGAGAAGGGCAGAGGGGAATTTAGTGAGCACCTTAGATGCACAATGTTTTAATTTTTTTTTTTATTTTGAGGTAATTGTTGGTTCACATGTAGTTATAATACAGAGAAATGATACAGAGAGATCCCAGTTTTCTCCTATGGTAACATCTTATAAAGCCATAGCACAATACCACATGCAGGATATTGATATTGATGCAGTCAAAATGCAGAACACTCCATCACCATAAGATCTGTCATGCTGCCCACAGATGCATAGGATAGTACATGTTTTTTGTGTAATATCCATTATCAGATTATGTCCAGGATCAGGTCAAATTTTCATTTTTTAAGATTCCTATAACAAGTCCAGAAACATCCCCTACTTCCCAGTCAGGTGAATTGAGCTTCAAAGGAGAACATTCCTTTCTGAAACAGAACGAGCTCAGTCCTGTCCTTCCACTGCAGAGGGGACCTACATGTCAGGAAGTCCTATTTGAAAAAAGTAGTTAATGACTCCCAAGGTGGTTGTAACTTTCTCTTAATTTCTCTGAAAAAGTTTCCAAAACAGGATTCGAAAGAAAAAAATAAGATAACATAAATACAAAAGAATAAAAGTGACTATTAATCAACTGAAACATTAAGAGTTTCCTTAAACTAATAGAAATTTATATACTAAAAGAACCACCAAACAAAAGCCATTCTGAAGTGATAACAATATTAAACTCTGAAACTTTGGATAAAATTTCAATCTAACACTTAAAAAAAGTACATTTAAAATGAATAATCTTAAGAATGTGATAAGAATATGGGGGGTTGAATTTGCTCAAAACAGTTTTAGCTAAACTTCTTGCAGGTGCTTGAAATTAATAATTATTGTATAGACCTGAAGCAAGCAATCTGTGTATGAAAGGTAAGTGAAATTTTGAAAAACAGGGTGAGGCACCAAAGCAATTCTTGCTGATAAAAATAAAGAAAGCATTCTTCATTAGGAAAATCTGGAAAATAACATTTCTAGAATTCCTGTTGAGTGAAAATAATAGGAATATCAGCAGGGCCAACTCCACTACTTGAGTAGTTTTTAGTAGTGGTGATAGTTCAGGGTAGCTCTTCTGCTAATTAAGGACAATAGTAACAAAACAAAATTATGTCATTTCTAAATTAGATTTAGAGTGAAAGATACCAATTCTTGTTTTCATACAAACAAACAAATGAGTGAATAAAATGCTACTTTAATGGATGCTGTTGAAGAGGATTGGGATTAACCTTGTCTAGGATAGGGCCGTCTTCTCACATTACATCATTGTATTACTTACTCCACTGCCTGATATCAAGGTACTGGCAGCTTAATCCTAATTTCTAAAGCACTGTCAACAACTATTGCTTTTCCTTCAAAATGAAATTGAAGTTTTATGAAATGACTTAAAATAATAAAACAGAGTTATCCACCATAAAATGAAATGAGAACTAAGCAATAAAATATTCCTATTTCTCCTTAGCAATCCTTAAAACTTTAATACTCATAAAATTGTTGAAAGCATTCAGGAAGTATTCAGGGAAGTCATTAGAATTGGGATCCAACACAACACAATGAGTTTTTGCATAACAAAAGAGTTCGGAAAAAAATGTATTATTTCATAGGATTTTTGGTCTTTTCTAATTTTCTCACAACCATAAGCAGTCAGTTTTTATTTTCTGATTGACTATACTAGGTATTTAAAAAATCTTACCCTGCAAACACACACATACACATAAAGCCTTTACTCTTTCATATATTCAATACTCTCCCTTTGTTATTGTTTAGAAAAGGAGGCTGAACAGTCAAAACTTCACTAATTGCTTTAAAAATTTAACTCTAGCTGTTGAATTATTAATCAGAAAATGAAAGTGGTAGATAGCTTGTTCAAGTTAGAACAACTCTGCGTGGGGCCAGGATGGGGGACTACCTAGGTAGGTGCAGCAAATCCAGCACATTGACAGGATGTTCACTGGCTGGGACAGCCCCAGACACAGGTAGTACTCACATATTTGTACTCACACAAAAGCAAAATTTTGTGTAATCCTAGGTTACATTTCCCTTATAGACTATAAATAGAAACCTTTAAAATTTAGCATCTATAGTTTGGGGATTTTATTTTACTTGAAATTCTTTACCATCTCATATTAACTCATTTTAACTTATTACCATGGTAGCCATATGCTCTAAATGCTAATCTACACACAATACACATTAAGATATATTTTGCCTCCTTTTTCACTGTATTATTACCTGGTTGATCAATGTGGGAAGTATAAAGCCAGGATTATAGATTCCCTATTACTTACTATTAAACACATGAATTTAAGAAATTAGGTAAAAATTTTACCTTTTTCCTACTTGTGCCTTTTGGTGACCAGGAAACTATGTGAAGGTCATTTGAGGGACAAAGAGAATTTTGAGGTAAGAGATCACTGCCTTTAGTTCTCCACAATTTATCTCTAAGACAAATGTAATTTTACATGAGTTGCATGAGGATATCAACTGCACAGCATAAATGGTTCTTATTGTATTCTCTTATATTCCAATTAGATGACCAAACAGTCTTAAATTGCGTCTTATATGACATCTGTAACTAATATAGAAGAGTTCAGGCAATAGATTTATTTAATTTATTTATCTATTTTATTCAAAAGAGTGACAGTTGTAATTCAGTCCTCTTTCCCACATGTATCATATATAAAATTTGCCTGGCAATACAAAGGACCAAGTTAGAATATGATGGCTCAAACCTGGTCAAGTGGCAAATGTGCTATTGTCACTTTATCATGCAGGAAAATGACAGCTTTATCCTTAGTTGAAGGCATTTCATAGACCAATCATTCTTCACATTTTTTACAGAGCTCTTCTTAGGCTTGGCAAGTAAATCTGAGACCCACCTAATCTATCTGTTCCCACTTTTGATTGGGGAAACATTACAGTTTTATTGCCAAGTATACTTTTTTTTGAAGTATTAAGTTTGCATCTGTTTTAGAGCCAGGAGAATGGATAATTCTGTATTTGAGCTGCAACACCTATTAATCCTAAACTGTAAAATCTAATTGTTGGAAAGATATAGCCCAAAAGTACTGTTGAGGCTTATGTGCTTTAACTCACACTGGGATTAGCCAATGACTCTAGGCAAACTTAATTGATAAAATAAAATAACACTAATTTATAACTGAAAAGCAAGAACAACATTGACTGAGAACCTTAAGTGACTCAAAACAAACTGATTGATACATAGAAAAATTAAATGGTCTATTTGAAAACAGTGGAAAATCTAGACATATATTTACATACAAGCATACCAGAAAGTTGAAAGTTTGGCCATTGTGTGACAGCCGGACTGTACCACAGAGCACTACATTTCAATTCTCAGTAAACTCTGGTAGTGTGCTAATTTTATTTTATTACTACATTTAATAACCTTAGAACCCCTGTAGTATTAAGTAGCTTTTTGTTATATGATTAATACCTTCCTTTAAATATCCTAATAGAATGACTCAAGCTTCCATTTCCACTTACTGTAGGAAATCTAACCTATCTCTATCTCTTTACTAGGACTTCATGGATTTCCAGGAGGTTCCGGATGTAGGAGAGGTGGGGGGAGGGTGTCCTCTCTTTGGGATTTCATGCTGATTTCTGCTTTTTGTACCCCCTCTTGATACTACTGTTTGACTTCTGCCAATTTTGCCAGTGAATGGCCATGTGCCTCCCACATTCCTCAATATACCATTTACATAAATCGCCCTTTAATCGAACATTTGAAATCGTGGTGGCAGTCTACAGCATCGAAGACAACAGAAGATAACCTAAAACCAATGTTCTTACAATTCCTGGCTATTTCTGCCTTGGGGATTCCTTATATCTTTCTCTGAACCTTGCCTGATATCATGCTAAAAGGATTCCCCTTACCTTTAGAAAGTTCCTCCCAAACATACTAAAAATTTTGCAAAGGTCTTGAAATAAGGCTCAAAATTATAATATTTCATCAACATATTCTAGTTCAAATTCTTAAG
Source organism: Cynocephalus volans (assembly GCF_027409185.1). Classification (NCBI taxonomy): domain Eukaryota; kingdom Metazoa; phylum Chordata; class Mammalia; order Dermoptera; family Cynocephalidae; genus Cynocephalus; species Cynocephalus volans. The sequence continues at coordinate 247,182,234 of NC_084460.1, forward strand.
CTTGTTCTATTAAGCAAAGAAAAATATAAACACCCTCCTTATTTTCTCTTTCTATTGTATATGTGTAAAAATTAAAGTTATGAAATTATTTGGTATTTACCCATGGCATCAGAAGAAACGATCTGCATTTTTGATGCATTGCTGGTGGCTCACAGAAAGGAATTTTGTGTGCACCTTTGACTATTCTTTGTTAATAATTATTCTTATACCTGTTATTCATACATTATACAAGAGTAGTCATACTACCTGTGCAAATTCAAGTTATTTTTGTTTGTATGTAAATATCACATTGGCATCATTGTAATGACATACTAAAAATTATTTAAAATTTTGCTTGAATATAGAATTACATGGTTAATGAGTAGAATTCTCTTAATGAATTTTAAGTTTTTGGATTCTAGAAATTCTAGATTTTCATTATTCTCAAAGCAGTGAAAATAGGGTATTTTTTGTCTTGGAGGAAGTGAAGACTTGTTATGTTTGTTATTTCTTTTGTATATTCAGATTTCTTGCTGATATTCAGTCTGATATCTTATTCTAGGGCAAGCAACCTAGAATAAGATATTCTTATTCTAGGTTATATTAGGTCACATTACCTAATGTTTTTTCGTCATAAATTCTTTGAAATTCATAAGGTGTAATGAAATAAGAGAGGACTGCAGTTTGTTTGTGAGTGCTAAAACAATGACTAAAAGCATTAATTAAAACTTCGTCCATTTTATTAATGACCAAGAGACTTTGTCTTAAGAATTTTATAGTTTTGTGGAGCTGGGAGATACTTCAGTGGACATCTAGTCTGTCCACTCATAATGTAGAAAATTTATTATCCATTTGTACTGTCTTTGCATATCTTAATCCTTTTAACCCATGCCTTCCCATACACCCCCAAAACCCTTTCTCATACACTTAAAATTTCATCTCTTCATAACATTGCTTTTCCTTCATATGCAAAGCCTTTGTGTCCCATGCTTTATTCCCTTCTAACCCTCACTATGAGTTTTACTCCTGTCCTTTCTGCTTGGCTTTCTGTTCTGAGGAAGTGCATGCATCTAAGTCCATGTTCAAAGGGGCTCAATTAATCCTGATGTTTATTAACTTCATATCAAGATACTTGGATATCATTTCTATTCCCAAGTTATTGAGGCCTTTTTATTTTTCTGGAATCGGGAATCCCAAAATCCTAAAGTTTTTATTTTTTATATAGATATTGTTTGGTTAATAAACTTCCTTGTAAGGTTAGTAAGCTATACCCTACCAAAAATCAGCTATTATCTTCAATAGGTCTTTGTGCCTCCCCCTTGGCTATATATGCTTTTTTCTCTCAGACAACTTTTAGTAGACCGTTATGATTTATCTAAAGACTATAACTCAGTCTAAAACTACACCGAGTAGTCACTATAAATATCTTCCTTGTTTAATGCTGTGCTGTATATCAATAATAATAATTGCAGCTAATGCCAGTGATTTTGAAGATATTTTTCAATCAAATATTTGATGATTAATCCTACCTGTCTTCCTCTCAGTTTGGATTCAATAAAAAGATAGACACAAGTCATATGAAGAATCATCATAAATTTTTTTTCCCTCAGTAAAGCCGGACTATTGAACTGGCACCACAATCAGATTTCCTGTGACCTGACCTTACAGCAAGTAGTTCGGATGCCGATTTGAAAAGAGATTTAAAGCTGGCAATTGGCCAGATGCGTGGAGAATCAACATGCTTTATATCTAGAGGAAGAGGTAGATTTTTAGTTTGGCCTCTAGAAGGCAAGTCATGGGTTATAATTTCGTTGTGCTTCCTGCATGGTGGTAGGGAAAAGAAGAGATTTATCTTTTTTGAGGACAGGCTGTGGTAAAAACAAAGTCCTAGGAGAGAAGAGGCACTCTTTTCTGGTGTTTTTCTCAACTTTAGCAATCAGATAAGTCATTCTTTCTCTCTAACAGGAGAGAGTGATTGAGAGAGAAAACTGTCATCTTAATATTACTGAAAAGGCAGTCAATCTTACTTCACAGGCAAAAGTAGGAATGTCTGGAGAGGCAGAGATGGTCCCTGCTTTAATAACTGACATTAAATGAGCATTTATCATGTACTAGCCCCTGCATAAAGTACATTACATTTATATCATAAATGTAAAGACTCATAGTAATCCAAAAGGATACTTAAAAAAAAATTATCTAGCATTCCTCTTCCCCGTATTCTACTTGTTAGACTTCCTTAGGAGAACTAATCTTATCCAATCCATAGAGTTCTAGTGGTGCTTCCAAATACATACCTACTGGGATAGACCTGTAGCCCAAGCTGATCCTTGTATAGTTCTTCAGTCCCCTCCTAGGTGTAGTAATTTGTTCAAAGGGTAAACATGTGGCCCAATCAGTTGGAATTTCAAATTATGGTATCTGCAAATAAAAATAAGATGATCTCTTCTATTTTGACATTTATATCTTATTTTAGAAATTAAGCTAAAGAAATTATAGTCAAGTTCAAAATATGTGTTGGTTTTTCTCAGAATTCTCTGAGATCATAGTTTTTTTCATAGAAATATTCAAGTGATAAATTATATAAAGAGATTTCCTAATATTCTTAATCAAAGATTAACTCAGAGCCACACACATATTAGGTGATGTTAGCTAGAAAGTATAGACAGATTTTAATAAGGGCTGATAGATAAGTTGGTGGATGGTTTATATATAGGAGGGCACCTCAAAAAGTTCATGGAAAAATAGAATTAAAAGATAACACAAATCTTTCCATGAACTTTTTAAGATCCCTAGTTTTATTCATGAGAACCGAAACTCTCTTTAAAATCTTGGTTGTAGATCTTGCAATTTGTAAAGATGCTATGCTATTCAACCTGAAGACTGAATTTCTTTATATTTTATATAAGTACTTTATTTTATTTTAATCATCAATTTCACCATTACCATAATTTAGCATGTTACATTCCTGGAAATCTTCAATTCCTCTTTCTGATATTCTACCCATGTTCCTTTCTTTACACAATTCCCATTTTTTGCTCTTTGCAATCAAACCATTAAAATTATAAACATAATGGGCTTGTAGGTAAACTTACAGATTCCATTTTAGCCAATTTGCTAGACCTCTTTTCCGCACAGAGTAACTACAAATAAATATAAAATTGATATTAGAAAATAAAATAATCTTAATACAATGTACATGGAGTATTTTGTTGAGACTCTTAGAGTGTAGACAAACAAGATAATCTTTTAATATTCTGGCATTCCTGTGATACTTAGCAAGCATCATCATTTTTATTTTATGGAGGTGGGAAGAGGGATGTGAAGTAGGAACCAATTAATTTGCCTTAACTTGCATGGACTTTATCTTCACCTGAGTGAGATAGACACAAATGCCCAGCTCCTCTGCTCCTCTGATCATCTTTCTTCATGATTTATGTGTACCTGAGGTATAATATTACATACAGTGCTTTCGGAGGTTATTCTTTGGTAAGTGCCTGTTAAGCAATCATATATTTGATGTATGTAAATTATTCTTAAAGAACCTTATGATGTTTTATTAATCATCATCTACTGGAATGTTATCTTAAATGTCAAAATATAGTGCCACGTGGAACAAGCATATATTGTACCAAAAAATTGTGCAAAATTACTTTGGCTAATTTGATTTTTACTTTAACACAGCCGTCACTGAATCTGAATGACCTTGAGGTGTAAACTGATCAGAATCTGTAGTAATTAGTTGGTGGGTCTCATTTTACATTAAGAGGTTCTACTAAAGTTGTGTGAAAATAAATAGAACAGTAGTTTCTATGCTTACAAACCCGGTCTCTCTCTACTTAATTACATTGCTAGACTGTCGAAAAACTTTCAAAAAAGAAAAAAAAAAAAAACGAAAACAGAAAAACTTTGGTGAACAAATCTGTTTTCAGATTCTTGTCAATCAATATTTTTATTTCAAAGGGATAAATGTTTTCTGTAATTATTGTGTGATCTTTGCACATACTAGCTAACTTTCTTCTTTCTTTTAAATAAGAAAAGTCTTATCTTATTGAGTTCTCTATACCCTAAATAACAGAATGTCTTAGAAAGCACCTCATTGATTTCTGATGAGTGAAGTTGTTAATTCAAACTTGGAATATAAGATTATCATTGAAATTTAGTGTTGAAATTGCTGGGAGGAATGTCGAGGATAATTAAATACAATTTTAACTGAAATTCAGGATGGATTGATATTTACACAATATATCAGTAATTCAGATATAAATATAACATATCATCTTGATTTTTTTTTTTGGCCAAATTGAAAACAAATGTTTGCAATAAGACAACATTGATTTTTGTCCCCAGAGAGCTCTTCCACAAATCATAGCAACTCCAAGTTAAAAACAAAAATAAAAACCTTAAAATACTTTTCAGAAAGGGAACAAGTCTTTATTTTCTTTTTTACTTGTTCAGCTTCAACAAAATCAGATTGTATGTAAAGATGTCAAAAAATTTTCCAGGTGTAAAATATTTTAGATAACTAGAAAGCAATAACGTAGCAAACGAAAAATGAGACAAAAATGAATTTATATATAAAATGGTTAATCATCAGTTATGCTAGCTGATATCTTGAAAATAGTGTTTGAAGTAATATTTTATGATTTAGCTGCAAGTATGTGTGGCAGTAAATTCAAGTCTAGAGTTATCCTTCAATCATATAAAATATTGAACACAGCATATCATTTAAAAATGATGTGTAGTGCACCACGTAGAAAGCAAATGACAATCTACGATAATACTCTCTGACCCCCGCTCTCTGACAAAGCCACAGTTTAACTGGTTTATTGACAGGGTAGATTATTATAGATTAGAGTGGTTCACAAAAGATGGCAGTTCCAATTCTTTTATAATAGCCCGGCTGAGCTATTCTTGAAAACCCTTCATCCAAGGAGCTCAAAACATTCTTATGTCTAAACATTTATCTGATAACTTCTTATGCGCAAGGACTTAGGAATCTTAATGAGTATTCATTAATTATTCCTGTGAGAAGTTCTAGCATATTTAAGTCATTTAAAAATGAAACACTAAGTCCTGGGAAGTCTGATTAACCTCTCCAAAGAAGCAACATTAGACCGCTTGCCCTCCAAGCCTCAACTCTGTCCTTGGACAATTGACTCATATTTATGTCTCGAGTAAGGAGGAACAAATCAATTAGCTTTTTCAGGACCATTTGATTTTGGGCAAGTTGCTTAACCTCCATTTGTTTCTGTCCTTACACGATTGAAAGTAAAAATATCACTGACTTTCATTATTCTGTGTGCTTTACAGAGAGATTAATCTAATTCACATGTTATTTTGCTTTTCCAGAAAGATCTATGTATATCAAATATAATTAAAAACTTCTTTGTTATTGCAAACACTTTCATTTCATGCTTATGGGATATTGTATTTTCTTAGAAACCCAAGCCCTTTGAATTCTCTTCATATGTTTCTGTGGAATATTTAGCAACTGAAATCTTCATTTAAAGTGTCATGAACAACAGATGGTGTCCCTAAAAAGACTAGTTTCATATTCAAGTCATTTTGCAATAAAGCATTGTCCTTGAATTGTATTCAAAGTAAATTTAATGCTTGTGAGTACAGATCAGAAAGTCAAATGAACCAGAAGATAGAAATGGAAGATAATAGTAATTCTTACACTGAAATAATTTCATTGCTGTTATAAATATCAATCCTGCTCAGAATTACAGAGGTGGAATTTTGGCATGTTTAAGTTTATTCCCTATCAACACACTTTGAGATTATGATCGAAAGTTTACAGTGTGTATCTGTCTGGTTGGTGGTTACATGGGTATACATATACTATATATAGTTAATATAATATATAATGTATATATACACAAAATCACTGGGCTGTGTATTTAATATCAGTGCTCTTTAAGGTCTCTATTTAATGTATGTTATATTTATACTTCAATAAAAACATTTTTAAAAAAGTAAAAAAAAAAAAATGTTTCCTGGGTAATTTCTTAAGGTAGACATGTCTTTGGGATCCTTGTGTGAATTTCCCTGAACTCTTGAATACAGTTTCTCCACCTGTATTCAAGCCTTTCACCTTTCTGTAACTTTTATTGCATTCATCACAGAGATTGCATTTTGCTTGTCTGTGGGCCATTGATTACTACTGACCTGAAGATAGCTAAAGTTACATCATCTTGTCACTTAATCATCTTATTTCTAGCAAACCTGGTCATCCCATTGGCTCTATGAATATAGAACATTTGTGGGCTCAATATAGTTAAGTCTGGTGCTGAGGGATGTGAAAATGTACATATATTGTATATATTTGATGTAGACCACTAATAGGGATATAAAAACATCTATATTTTGAGGATATTCATTCCCTTCAGGCTTATGGTGTTTTGTTTTCTTCAGTCCTCATACCTGTCTTGTCGTGTTTCTTCCTGGACATCTATGATGCTTACCCCTGCTCCCTTCTAGACCTCTAACCTAGCTACTACAAAAGAAGAAAAAGGAGTGAAACGAAGCTTTGTCTGATGCTTAAATCTCACAACTTAGTAGGGATCAATGGCAAAATATTACTAGGAATATATTTGTTGGAAGAATTGTGTGATAGTTAATTTCGTGTGTCATCTTGGAAGATGTTTTTGGATGAGATCAACATTTTATTGATGAACTTTGAGTAGATTGCCTTCCAGAATGTGGGTGGGTCTTGCCCAATCAGTTGAAGGCATGAATAGAATAAAAAGCCAGGCTCCCTGAGCAAGAGGAAATTCTCCAGCAGGTGCCTTTGGACTTCATCTGCACCATTAGCTCTTCTGGTTCTCCAGCCTATGGGCCTTTAGAATGAAATTGCACCTGGGTCTCCAGCTTATGGGTTCACACTGCATATTTTGGATTTACCAGTCTCCATCATCATGTGAGCCAATTTCTTAAAGTAAACCTCTTTCTCTATATAAGAACACATCCTATTAGTTCTGTTTCACTGAAAAACCCTAACTAATGCTAATTGATTGCAAGTTCAACATAGGATATGATGGATCAAGAAATGTAGAAAAAAATGGAGAATAGCTAAAACAGTGTTGTTAGAAGACTGTGGTTTCACTCTAGATCTGCAACCTGTATGATTCTTGGTGAGTTTCAATGAACTTGAAGCTTCTCCTGTACTGAAATGAGGAAATCCAGCCAGATAAACTCCAACATCCTTTCCAGCCCTAACACAGATGGCTACAAAAGTCGCTGGATGCTCTTGGCCTGAGAGAGGTCTGTAGTTTCTCTAGTCCTTTTTCCATCATTATCATGGTATTAAAAATTATGCAAAAAACGTACTAAATGGCAGCATTTGTCAAATATTAAGAAATGAATGGTTATTATTAATGAGTTAATATAAATGGTAAGGCCCATTCATCTCTCACCATACTCAATAAAAATAAAAATACTCAAGTAATCCATTCACAAAACAAATTCTTATAATGAGCAATTTCTTGTTTATGTTAGACATTTCATTTTAATATAATTGAGAAAACACTTAATAATTCTAAAAGAAAAAAGCACAAGACAATCAATACACAACCTTCAAGAATGATGTCTCCTAGGGATGTGAACTGAGGCTTCCTGAGGCATCAAACAGAAAGTTAATGGGCGATATGGATATAATTGCTGCTGTATCAGTGCCTTAAGCATTTCCTGTTTCCTATTGCATGTTCACACTGAACGGTTTTGTTAAGTGATTTCTTTCTTTGCTTCCCCTCCCACCTTCCTTTTGAATCCTGCTTTAAAAAAATTCTATAATTAATTTTACTCTTAACTTTTCTTCTTTTGTTCTCATTGTTCTTAGATATTCTTTTATAATAAAATGGAGATTCTTTTTAACTAGCTATGTATACTTTTTATTTACATATCAGTCATTGTCATCAACGTTATCATGCTCATTGTCATTATAGATTTCTGTGCATTTGCTGTGTGCTACTTTTCTAGACACCAGGAAGTTTACGTAAAAAATGCAGTTTATGAAAATTTAAAAAAAAACAGAGCACATAAATGAAGGATTATAGAAAAATGAAGCAGGTGTTCAGGTTAATAAAATAGTACGCTACTCCTTTATTATGATTACGTAAGTGTTCATCACAAACAAATTTCAAACACCGAAAATGCAGATATAGAAGCTATTGTTGCATTTTAAGAATGATGATTAAATTGTCCTCATACTATTGCTGTCAACTGTTTTCCTTAGTCTGAAAGTATGTAACTTGGTTGTCCAAATTGGTATAGTATGTTCTGTTCCAGTCCTTTTATAGTGTTTTGAGCATTTGCATCTACCCACAAGTATCCAAAGCCCTGTCCAGAGTGTCTATTCCTGTCAGGATCCATTGATAGCCTCCCTGGGCTATATTACTGAAGGTCCAATGTAATCTACTTGCCAGCTATGTGTGGGGTCTTCCCCCCAGGGAGTCTGTACAGTCATCAGTCATTGTTCGGTAATGAGCTGTGTGTACTGCATCAACTCAACCATGCTTCCATTCCGCAACATTCAAAACCAAGGAGACTTCTAAATTAGTCACTCTCACAATCCATTTACTCAGGTTCTGTAGGAAGCCAATGATATCAATCGACAAAATTCACTTTGTACTCCCTACTTTTAGTAGTCTTTTGCCCCCTTCACCACCTTTACTACCTTCTTGGTGACCAGAGGTATAGAAATGCTGTTTGTTTTTCCAGCTTAACTTTTCCCTTTGGTAGTGAACTTCAGGCTGGAGACTGCAGCTTGGAGAATAAAACTCTGAGCTTGATACAGCTCTAGAATCTACTCCAACACTTTCTTTTAGTTTTATTTTAGGTATTACAGATTAAAATAACCAAGGATCTGTATATTTATATTTAGCTTGTTTGTCATTATTTTGCATTTTGTTATGTAACCAGAGAGCCAACTCCTTGGGAGTTGGGTCTATCATTTCCACATTCCACTGGTAACTTTTATCTCTAGTAACTAACCTCAGTGAAGTTGCTGCCTCATACCCAGTAGGACTTGGTAGCTATTCAGGCATCAAAGGTTCATCATTCCTTGCCCTCTCATCCTTTTTCCAAATAATGCTTTCACTATGCTTCAGTGAATCAGAGTTATTTTAAGAAACTGACTTCTAATGCCAACTGTATTATCTTAATTGATAGAAAAAAAAAAGACAAAATTCAACCTTATTCATAAAAAAATAAACTCCCAACAAACCAAAAAGGGAATTTCTTCAATTGGAGGGCATCTTAAAAAATCCATTTTTCCTACCCTGCAATTAACTTCATACTTAGTGGTCAAAGACTGAATGCTTATAAACTAAGATCAAAAATGAGGTGAGAATGTCTACTCTGATATTTTTCTTCAACATTTCTGATATATTATCTATTTTTAGAATTCCTTTTCATTCTCTCTCTCTATATATCTCAGCTCCTTGCTGAAATTTGCTATCTCTTCATGCTTGTTGTTCACTTTCTCCCTGGATCTGTTAACATTTTTATCACAGATATTTTAAAGTCCACATCTGATAATTTCAACCTATGAGTCATTTCTGGGTCTTTACCTTCTACTGATACTTTTTGATCTTGACCAAAGGCCACATTTTCATGCTTCTTCGTACATCTCATACTGTTTGACTGCATAAAGAACACCGCATAAAAGGATAAGAGACACTGAAATTAATATTTATCTATCGAAAATAGCATGGCACTACTTTTGCCAGGCTGCTAGAGGGGTACTTAAGTTCATGTGGGTATCTGTTGTTGTTGAACTGGTCAGTCATTCACCTTTCATCTGATTCAGTTCACCAGGGCTTCAACAGTTTCAAAGATGGGACCAGGACTTTTCCTTCAATGGTGACACTGACAAGATTCCAGAAGTTTCTCAGTGCTTTATAGGTGAACCACCAGCTTTTTAAACTACGGGTGATCTCTCTCATCTTTATATTCTGACTGCCACCTTTTAGTGTTGCTGGGGAGTTGTCTTTGTACTAAGTGAAGAACGTGGGAAAGGGCTAGCATGTGGGTATAGATACACTGTGACTGGGACTTCTTTGGATTCTAGTGTGTAATGCCATGTGGCGGTAAAAGTTTGTTTAAAAGTTCTCTTCATTCCTCCCTAGACCCATCTGTGGTACATTTGGCTCATTCTTGTCACTATGCCTGTGACATAAGAAGCTGTGGTCTTTTTTCTCCTTTGAAGTGTTTGCTCATTTCTTGAATTAATGTATTTAGGTTTCTGTGTATCTTCAGATTTCTGTTTGGCTTAATTATAATTTTGCAGCTTATTTGGTTTGTTTTGGTTGTTAGGGTAAGACGTATGGTTTCTTTTGAGCTCCTACATGCTAACTGAACTTATTTTCCTTACTTAGGCTGTTTTACCTTTCTATCTGAAGTTGAATGCTTTGGTTATTAAAGTGTTAACATTTCCTGTCTAATAACAAAATCATTTAAAGCCATGGATTGAAATCTGAGTTAAACTTTGCATGTCCTCCATAAGTTTTGATGTATAATGCTCTCATTGTCATTCATTTCTAAATATTTTTAGTTGGAGTTTTGATTTCAATTCTCCCTAACAATACTTAGGGTGAGAGAGAGAGAGAGAGAGAGAGAGAGAGAGAGAGAGAGAGAGAGAGTCTGTGTGTGTGTGTGTGTGTGTGTGTGTTTAATTCTAGCTTTGCTGCATTATGGTCAGAGAGTATGGTCAGGATAATTTCTGCTTTGGGGGAGTCCTGGAGTCCTTTTTATGTTCTAACACTTGAGGACATCATCTTCGAGTTGAGGTAGTGGTACTGTCTGGCATGCAGGTTAGTAATTAATATTTGTTGAATGAATGAATAAAGTTTTTTCTTCTGGTAAATGTTAATTGTGTATTTCTAAAAAGCCTTTTATGGAGCTAAAGTTAGATTGATATTATTATCCAACTTAGAACTTCTATATTTTTCCTAATTGATCGAAGACTGAGAGGGTTGCCTTGTCTCCCATTAGCTTGCGTTTCTGTTAATGTTTTGTTACGTTCTCTAAAAAGACATTCCTCTTGTGCCTTTTGTTGCTCTTATTTAATACATAATGGTTCATGCTAGTTATACCTTTTTTCCTTATTATCCTTTATAAATTTTTCTTTCACCTGGTTAACTATCTTTGCATTTGCATCACTTTGATATGTTTAATTTTTGCATTCTTTTGTTGGCAAACTTTACTGGCATGCTTAAATTTTTAAACTTTGTTTCATGTCACTTTTTGAGTGTAATTCTTATAAACATTTTCTGGTTATATTTTGTTTAAGGTTCAGTATTGGAACCTTTGTTTTTAACCTATTTCCATTTATTGCCTTACCTGTATTTTGCCTAATACTTCCATCCTGTTTAGTATTTTCTAGGTTTGATTTCTTCTTCTTCCTCTCACCACTCTCCTCCTCTTCCTCCTCCTTTTTCATTTATGTTTTGCTATGTGGACAAATTTTTATTGTTGTCATTTTTGTTTGTCTTTTAATTATTTTCCGATTTTACATTATTATAAATTGTACTAGTTTTTATTCTCTACTTTTAAAAGATGTTTGACCTTACTTTTTCAAAATTGTTTAGGTAGAAAATAAATCACTAATTTTTGACTCCTCAACCATAAAAGATGAGTAGTGCAAAATATGTGTCTGACTTGGCCACAAATTGTAATGGCTACATGATCCCCAGAGTTCTTAATATTAGTGTCAATTTTTCCTGACTCCTGCATTAGGTTGGCCTGTAATCTTAATTTCCAGCATTTTTATGGCTCTGCATTTTTCTCTGCATTTTCATAGTTATTTTCTTTGGAAACTGAACAAGGCTGATTCAGGCATTACCAGTCAGGTGTCATTTTTTGAATTTGCCTCTGTTAAGGTTTCTAATGATTGTATGCAAAACATAGAAATGCTATTGACTTTTCTTGTTTATCTTATATTTAGCTGATTTATTGAACCATCATTAATTCAATTGATTTCCTATACTTTTCTGATTACACAATTATATCATCAGGAAATAATGCAAATTTTGTAATAAAATTTTTCATGTTTAGTGTTTTAAAACAATCTCTTCTGTCTTGTTTCACTGGTAGGTATAATTTGGCTATTGGTTCAAAATACACAACTGCTACTGCAATCACTACATTAAAAAATGCTTATAAGCTAACCATATAATAAATCAGTTATTGAATATTTAGCCTTTGCCAAGTCTCCACATCTGCAGCTTCCACAGTCCTTCCTTTCTCTCTAATTGAACATAACCATTTCTAGGCATTTGGATCCTCTCTTTGTCAGGATTTCCGCAAATTACTAACCTGGATCTGAGATCATCTTTCTAAATTCCTTAATACTTCAAGTCAGAATTAATCTGAACCCAGAAGTTTAAACTCATTTAAAGTAACTGTATGCTCTCTCTCATTATATCCTCACCTATGACGTGTTTCAGTGCTCTCCCTAAAATGCTAGTCCTACACTCTGTTCTATAGGTTGAAGCATATGAAATTGTCCTTAGATGAAAAAGGACATCTATGGAGCTTCCTCATTAACCTACCCATATGGGTTAATCCAATCGGACCATTCTTGACACACAGGCTTTTAAAAATGAATTCCTGTTTATCATGGGTGCAAGTGACAAATAAGTAAATAGTGGAACCAGTACTAGTCCCAGGTCAGGATATTCTTTGGTGTTGGGCATTCTCCCTTGAATGAGCTTGGCTGGCATTTCATATGACAGTAGTGACTCCATTTGGACAATGGTTTGACTGCTACTGAGACCCAATCTCAAAAGGAAGCCAAAGAGACCCACTGGGTTTGGGTTCCACCACCCCATAGCAGTCACTTCTGTGATTAATGGTTAGTTCTCTTATAGTGTTGTCCACCTTTCCCTTAATTCTTTTCATTGGTTTATTTCCATCAAGATTGTTCTGCTAGAAGCTGGGGTTTAATTCACTATTTCTAAACCTAATCCCTTAGAGGAAATATTTATATCTAGCCTTCCCCTTCCTCATTAATATCTTTCTACTGGAAGTCTTTTTCTCACCAACTTGTTTTTCCATGTTGGTTAGAAGGAAAAGCAGTGTGATATAGTGGAGTCAGTTCTCACGGAAGGTGGGAGAGTTCTGTCCTCTAATTCTGACTTTATTTCTCATTTGTTTGAACACTGTTGGCAAAAATGGGCAAGAGAAAAGATGAAATAATTAAGTGTGCTGTAAAGAAATATCTTAGAAAGCCAAGGACAGAGGGAATAGAGCATTTAAGAGAGGATAAACGCAAGTGCCCGAGTGGAGGTAGAGGAAATCTTATTCTTTCCACAGATTAAACAGGCAAAGTGAGTACTGGGGAATTCAGGTATTCATATATCAATTGAATCATCTGAGCTAAATAGTACCCAAAGCTAAATTCTTTACTTCCTTTGTCGATTATTTAATTTCTCAGAAATTAGAGTTAGAAAATTGGAAGCTCCAACTGTGAACCTCATTCTGAGCCTTCATCAGGAAGAAGTGGTTAGTGAATTTGAAGTTCTAGAACTTGGGACAGAATGAAATGACTGGTACCCTCCATGGATCTTGGAAGGGGAACAGTGGGCAGAGGTAGGGGCCTTGGGTTTAGGAAGGCAAATTCCAAATTAGAGGTGAGATGGTCATATCTTGCAGCCTGAAAGTTTAAAAAGAAAAAAGTCTCCAAAGTTTGAGAGCTATCAAAAGCAAAATTCCAAATATGAAAGAAAAAGATCCAAGTGAGTCAAAAGAGATGAAAACAAAGTGTTGTTTCTCTGCATAGAGCCTTCTGATGAGATTTAAAATATTTACAAAAGGTAAAAGAGATGCAACCTAAGGACTCATGTAAAAAATCAATATGGTCCTCTAAGAAGATTATCAGGGCAGCCACCAACAAAATAAGCTGAAATTTACAAACAGGGGAAAGAGGTTCAGGAGACAGAGACCACAGGGGTTCGGTGTTTCTGTGTGATGTGTTGTCAACTCTATGCCATTGATAAGAGTGATTCAAGGAATGTAATGACCTCTTGGTTGTATGCAGGCATCTCAGGGCATCGTTCTAGGTCCTGCCTCCCACTTTTTTTCCCAAGTCTACTGGTTCTGCTCTATTTTTTGTGGCTTAGCTGGATTCCGTCATTCTAGTGTAAACCCTTAGATCAATGCATTAATAAAGCTTATAGCCTCTGCACAGAAAGTAATTTTTAAAAAATTTTGTTATAAAGTTTCCAGTCACACAAAAAATAGAATTAACACACATACACTTACTATGTACATGGTGATATTGCTTCATCTTTACATATAGCAAGTGCTGAACTGGTTTAAAGTAAATTACAAAACTAGAAGTATTTATCTAAATATTATAGTATTCATTTCCATTTTAATAAAGGACATTCTCCTACATAGCCCCAACTTCATAATCTTATCAAACAAATTTAGCAACAGATCCCTGATATTATTTAATACTCTATTCATATGCAAATTCCCTTCATGTTATACAATAATATCTCAATGTATTTTTAAAATCAAGATATAATCAAGGACTATATTTTATACTTAATTTTTTAAAGTTATATTTCTTAAACTCTTTTTAATCTCGAGTAGTTCTACCCCTTCCTCCCTCTACCCTGCCCCAATATTGATTTTTCCAACACAGCAGGCCAATTTTCTTATAGAAAACCTCACATTCTGATTTTGTCAGACTTTTCCTCAGATATCCATTTTTCTCTATTCCCTTATTTTCTTACCACTGAAAGTTAGATGTAAAAAGTTTGATTAGCATTAGTTTAAACATCACATCAAGAGGCACTCAATGTCTAGTTGTCCCACCCAGGCAATGTTTCTTGGAACTCTCTTGGCTCCCTGCTCTACAGCTTGAGGGTCGCTTCTGCTCATCCCTGTCCAGGCCTCAGCTCTCGATGTGATCCCATGAGACATTCAGACTCTGTCCCCAGCCTGGGTAATTCCATCTGTTCTCACAGACTTAACAACCACCCCTTAAAAGACATTGAATGATTGATTTTTCTATAGGAAATAAAATCAGAATGTCATTCAGAGTAGACTAAATTCAGTCTAGTTTAGAAGTGAAAGACTGAATTTATTCTATCTAAGCTGCTGTTCTTGTGCCATTTAACTTGTGATTGGATATGTCTGTTAGAGGGGAATTCAAATTGTAGTCATTAGTGCTTTTCTTTATTAGACATCTATTTCCACAGATAGACTAAAGAGAAACATAAGCATTCCAACTCTCTCTACAGTTCCATCTTCATAAGTCTCTGGTTGAAATTATAATTTGTGGTTGAGATACCTGTCAACACACCAATCCTTTGCTAAAGGATTGATAGCTAAAACAATAGAAACTATGTTACAAGGAATACCTGTCTCTTTTTAATAATCTACTGTATGGTACTAAAGAAATAAAAGAGTAGAATGGAAAAAACATTCCCAGTTTTATTCACTCTGACCTTTCACATCAATAACACACACATTCATGAAAAATCTGCTTGTTAAAGCCTCTGTTTCGTAATTATTGAAAATTAAATTATTGTTATTGAAGATGTATGTTTGCAATTGTAGCTTTGCATTGGCAGAGTGGCATAGATGTTGCTGTTATCATGGATGTAAAATCAGGAAAAAAACTTCATATTTTCAATGATTTGCTGATATGTTTGCACATTTATTTCTATTAGTATTATTGATTGGCTCTGTGTGACCCATTGTATTTTATGCTAATAAGAATAACTTCATCTATTGTTTCAGTTCTCTTCCACTCTAATTTTTATTTTGTTTAAATCAGGGTTGGTAAATTTATTTTTCTATAAAGAGGCAGACGGTAAATATTTTAGGCAGTATGGAATACATGGTCTCTGTTGCAACTGTTGAACTTTGCCTTTGTAGTGTTAGAGCAGCCATAGATGATATATAAATGAATGAGCATGGCTGTGTCTCAATAAAACTTTATTTATAAACATTAAAATTTAAATCTAATTTTCACAGGTCATTAAATGTTATCTTTCTTTTTATTATTTAAAAATATTTAGAAATGTAAAAAACATTCTTAGCTCTTAGGCCATACTAAAATACATGAAAGCAGGAGCAGGCCAGTTTTGGCTTGTGTAGTTTGGCCAGTATAGTTTGCCAACCCATGGCCCAAATCATTTATCTTTAATCCTTATCTCTCTCTCTCTCTGCCTTTTTCTCTCTCTCTCTTCCTCTTCCTCACATACACATACAGTGTTGAATCAATGTTAAATTTATTTTCCACAATTTTAAAGAACAATGGTAACTCATTATTCTTTTCATTCTCCCTCAAAAATACAAATATAACTTTGTAGTATAAAAATAAATGAATATATAGGAAATGATGAGTAAATGTAGTAATTATTACTAATATCTTTAATAAGACAAGTTATACTGTTATTGCTTTCATATTTAAATATTAATTACAAAAGTCTAACTCAAGGTTAAGTCATGTCTCCCATGATGAGGTTTTGTTACATGTTTGCTTATAAAGTAGACTGCCTCAGTTGATTAATAGAATCAACCACTATTGTTAGTTTAATTTTTCTTCTGTCAAATGTTATCCACAATTAATTAATCATAAAATCTCACCTGTACTTATAAGCAATGATCCAGACTATTTTAAGTTTCATTAGATTAAGCAAATGCTTAATGGAGGCAAATTTCAAACAAATGCATTAATGCCAAATAACCATGCAACTAATTCTTTGATACTTCTCCCATTGATATGTGGGGTTTATGTCCTCTCTCCTCGAACATGGACCTACTCAGTCACTCAGTTATAACCAACACAATGCAACAAAAGTGATGCTATGTAATTTCCAAGGTTAAGTCAGAAAAGTCCATGAAGCTTTTGTCTCATTCTCCTGGGACAATCATTCTGGGGAAAGGGCTATCATGTAAGAATGCCAATTATTCTGAGGCTTTATGTTGGAGAATCCAAGTGTGGATGCCCTCATTGCAGATGAATTCCCAACCAGCAGCCTATATTAACCAACAGCCATATTGATCTATCTTGGATACCCTGTCCAGCAAAGTCTCTGGATGAGTGCAGCCCCAGCCAGAATCTGACTGCAGCCACATGAGAGACTCCAAGTGGGAATGCCTAGCTGAGTCCAGCCTGAATTTCTGATCCATCCAATTGTAAGCAAGATAAAATGGTTGATTTAGTTGCTAAATTTGGGGGTAATTTTTTTATGCTGTTATGGTAACTGAAACAATATCCTTAATGTAGCAATGTAGCAATTACAACTCTGGACTCAAGGATTTCTACCTTTACTTTAAATCTCAGTCCTGTCATTTAATACCTCTTTGAACTTCAGCAAGTTAATCAACACCTCTGAGTTTTATCTTCCTCATTTAAAATAGAGATAATAATCAGACCCACCTCGTTGGGCAGGTGAGGATTAAACTAGAATATGCTTCTGGAGTGCCTGAGGTATGGTAAGCACTCCATAAATACTGGCTACGACTATAGCCTATACTCAAGGCCAGCTTCACAGGCAGTGACCTGTGCACAGGGCTCCATGCTCAGAGACCATGCTCCATGCTTCGTTTAATGCTCTGCTGTTGTTGTTTTGAAATTCTAAATAATTTTTGAACAAGGGGACTTATACTTCTGTTTTGCACTGGGCCCTGCAAATTATGTTGCTTATCCAGCACATGTGCGTGCACACACACACACATGCACACACCTATGCAGTACTCTTAAGCCTTATACTATTCCTGACTAACATCTAACAATTCTGTGTTTTCAGATATTAAAGGAAATCAAGGAGATCAATTGGGATGTTGTCTCTTGTTTTGGGGGGACAGGAATTCTGAAATGGCTTACCTGGGTAGGTTGGCTCAGCATCTCTCATGACTTTAAGTCCAAATATCAAGAGGGACATCAGTCATCTGAAGGATTGATTGGGCCGAAGGATCTTTTTGCAAGCTCAGTCATGTGGTTCTCAGCAGGAGACCTTAGTTCCTTACAACCTGTAAGGGCTTCTTGAAACATGGCAGCTAGCTTTCTCCAAGCAAGTGATCCCAGAGAGAGAGGCAGAATCTACAATGTCCTTATGATCTAGCCTTGGAAATACATCCCTGCTGTATTCTATTGGTCACACAGACCAATCCTCATATGATATGAGGGGGGCTCCACAAGGGTGTGAATGCTGGGAAGCGAGGATCACCGGGGGCATCTTGGAGGCTGGCTGCCATAGAAGTTATTCTGAAAAAGAATATTCTCAGTAATTTCGGAGATCTCTGAGGCTTCATAAAGCACTGTGCTACCCACTATGCAACTCTTCATCTCTAAAAGTTGGGGTATATAAATTAACTGAAAATAAATTATTCAGAGTTTTAAAGATGAATTACTTGAAGGAGTTTTTTTTAAATGAGGAAAATGTCAATTTTTTTTCCCTCTCTACTCATAAGGAAGCAAACCACAAGAAAATCAATTAATTTATTCATTCCTTAATTTTACAAATAATGAGGAAGAGCTCTTTGTAAATTGTAAATGCTGGGCCTGTTTCCCTAGAATCAGTATCATATGAAATTTCTTATGAAAGTTCTACCAAATGCACCAACCAGTGTGTTTAAAGGAAGCCCTCGTTTTGGAAGAGAGTTCACAGTGAACTTGAAAAGGAATTCGATTTTTTAGCAGTCAGACCTGCAATCAAATTCTGGTTCTTGCTACATGCCAGCTATATAATCGTGGGTAAGTTACCTAGCCTCTTTGAGATTCCTTTGCCATAACTGTAAAATGTGGAGTGTAATACCTAAATTATAGCCTTGTTGTAAAAATTAAATGTGTAACCTAATAATTCCTCTACAAATATTGGTTCAATTTCTCCATTAAGGAGATGCAAAAATGTTTCTAGGGATTAGGATAAAAAGAATTAGAGAACTGTGGAAGTGCCGGCCTTTATTAACAAAAATAAAAGCCCGGAAACTCTCTTCTTGCTGTTAGAGAAAACTTGATTATAAAATAGTTTATCAAGAGGGATACTGTCCTTTTGACCTAAAAGATCTTGCTGTTAAGTAGCTGCTTTGGGATAATTTTCTTTGATACAATAATATACTCTGGCCAATCACATCTAAGAATTGATTCAAGTTTAACCAGAAGGATAATTGAATTTTCATCCTGCTCCACTGTTGGTTATCCCCTTGCCTCCAGTCTTCCCATCTGTAAATCCATCCTGCGCTCTTCACCAGTTTAATCTTCCCAGGATGCCACTTATGTGTAGTCTGTTCCCGAATGTAAAACCTTTAGAAGTCTTCCATTGCATATGAGATCAAATCTAAATCATTTAATGAGTAATTTCATGTCTTCAACAGTCTGGCCCCATTTCCCAACTGCTGCTCTCTTATACAAATCTTTCCTTTAGTTGTCTCATGTCCTTACTTTTCTCCCCTTTTTTTTAAAAGCTCATTCTGTGATACTCTTCTCTTTTCCTTCAAACCCTAAACAGACTTTAAACAGTCTCCTCTATAAGTACTATCTCGGCACACCAGCCCAAGCTGTTGACTGTATGTACACAAATAACTAAGTATAAAATAGAATATGATTCACGCCACAGCATAATTCAAATGCTAGGATAAGGGGAAGAGGGAGAAGCCACTTTCAGCCTGGGGCTTAAAAAAGGATTCTGTAGTAGTTAACATTTGAAAGGGCCTTTGAAAAATGGCTTAGAATTTATAGAGAGATGGCTTCTGGTCAAGATGGTGGAATAGATGGTCCCCAGAGTCACTCTCTCCCATAAATCAACCAGTTTACAACTATTAAAAAGCAATGACAGCCAAGCTGAGTCCACTAGAGCTCAGGGGAAGAGGAGAGAACTACAGAGTTCATGAAGGCAGAAGAAGCAATGATGAGAGAAAAAAAAGATTGCTCCCACCATTTTGAGCCCTGGCTATTTCTAGGCTGGAGCTACTGAGCACACAGAGCAGGAGCTGGCAAAAGCTACAGCTGTCCCTTTCAGATGAAGTTGCTTGGAGGCTGCAAGGGAGTAGAGGGCCTTGGTGGCCCCCATGCCAGCAAGACCACTAACAGAGTCCCCATGGATCCACATAGGAGGGAGGAGTCACAACAACTGAAAAAAGGAGCCATTTAGATGCTGGTGAGTCATTACAATGGACCAGTACATGGCCCGCCCTATGGGAAGTGTTTGGAGTGTGGGAGATGGGGGAGATGGGTCCACTGGGGTAACATATGAAAACAGCATGGACAGCTAATCTGCCCTCCAATCATCTCAGGACCACTCAGTGGAGACTGATCAGGAATATAGAACTGCTGTGGGTGCAGTTTGCTGAAAAGACTGAGGCCCAGACCAGAGTGTACACAAACCAGGTGTATCAGACCTCACAAGACCTGGAAGTACATACAAGGTCAACAATTAAAACCTGATCTGCACAAAACGCCTTCCCCAGGGAATCAGCAGCAAAGCAAAAATTTAGCTCAACCATAGGGCTCAAAGCTGGTCCCCACAGGGACTTCTCCCATTTTAGAAGTAAGCAAAGGACAACAAATTAGTTCCAGTGCAGAGTTTAAGTGGTGGGAACAGCCAATAATCCAACACAGAACTGAAAAAAAAAAAAAAAAAAAAAAAAAACAACCCACATATCAGAGACAAAGTCTGATATTAACTAGTAAATGTACACTACCACCAATGATCACCTATAAAAGCTAGAAGGAACTGAAGCCTGTTGGGCTCCCAATCCAGGGAGTGGAGAGGGCCAAGGGCCTTAGCCACATCCCCCCTGATGACCACACCCAGACCACTAGGCTGCCAGAGTAAGTCCCCAGAGCTCCCGAGCCAGGGCAGTGGGAGGCCAAGGGCCTCAGGCACGCCCACCAGACTTCTGCAACCTGCCCAGTCACAACCAATGAGCTGCTGCAGGAAATGCCCCAGGCTCCTGAGCTGGGGTGATGGGGGCACCAAGGGCCTCACCCACGCCCCCCTTACATCCACAACCAGCTCAGCAATGACCAGGGCTCCCATGCTGGAATGAGATGGGTGCCATGGGCCTCAACCAAGATCCCCCTCCTTCCTTCTCCTCCTGCCCTATTTCCTTCCCCTTTCTCCTCTCCTCCTCCCCTGCAACTGCTCCGCAATAACATCTTAGAATGTAAAAAAAAAATATTAATAAATAAATAAATTAAAAAATATTTCTTGAGAAATAAGGAGTGGCCTGTCTTGGTAGAGGAAATAGCATACACGTACATGTATTTTATGGTCCTTAGTAGATTGGAACCTGATTGTACAAGACATTGTAAATACTAACTTAAGATATTTGCACTTGAGCTCCACTTCAGAAACATTAAACTGGGAGCAGAGTGACAGATCAAATAGAGTATGGTGCAGAGCAGAGAGAAGTTGGGAAGACTTAATTACGAGACAATTGCGGTCAATTAGGAGAACTTAATTTGGGCTTATTTTAGGATGCTTGATGGAAGAATATAAAGGAAAGTACAGATGTGGAATGAAGGGACAGATGTTAAAGAGGTAGAATCAACATCAAAAATTGGATGAATAGAAGTATGGACACCACACTTACAGGGAGCTCTGCATGCTTGCTGTGGGCATGGGCCTTGGATCAGACTGTTTGGGTTTGCACCTTCACCACCACCAGGCTGAAAGTTCTTGGAAAGGTTCTTAAACTTTGTTCCTCAATTTCTTCATCAATAAATTGGGGATAAAAGTGTGAGAATTAAGCATGTAGGGGAGAAAAAGTACTATTTTTCCTCACCCATTACAAGGTGACATGGTTGATATTCATATAACAAAAGACAGATTAACAAGAGAAAAGCATGCATGCTTACTTAATATATGTTTTATGTGACATGGAAGCCTTTAAAAATGAAGACCCAATTATGCACAGGGAAAACTGTGTATTTTCACAGACAGTCGTGCAGAAGTATGATTGGAGGACAAAAGGGTATGATAATGGTAATAAACTGGGGAAACTTAGCAAGGCCTGTTTGTTCAGATTCTTCTTGGCCTCTGGGTAGCAGACAGGACCCTTCTGAAATGAGGGTTTTAGGACCAACTTTCAGGAGAGGTAGATCAGAGAATTCTTTTATGACCTGTTTTAAAGGATAAAGGCAGGAGAAGGTCTTCCTGCTTCTGCAGGTTTTTTCAATTTCCTTTGGCTAAAAATACTCAGTATGCTAAGGTCCCATATTTTGGGGTATCATGTTCTGAGCCCCAACAAACAGAAATACCTGTAAAACAAGCAGAACAATACCTGGTATATAATTAATCTCTATAAATGTGTTTGCTGTTGTTAATATGTGGACTAAAATAGGAGACTACTTAGTAGTTTGGGTGATAGCACCTGCTCTAGAGCAGC
This sequence comes from Cynocephalus volans, assembly GCF_027409185.1. Taxonomy (NCBI): domain Eukaryota; kingdom Metazoa; phylum Chordata; class Mammalia; order Dermoptera; family Cynocephalidae; genus Cynocephalus; species Cynocephalus volans. The sequence continues at coordinate 247,204,569 of NC_084460.1, forward strand.
ACAGCATATGAAGAGAATGGATAAGACAGTATGTGGGAGTGGCAGTGCCAGATCTTCCATGGCGTGTTGCTCATAATATCAACATAGTATATTATGATTTAGTTATTCCTAAATATTTCCAGAAGAAAGGGACTGCACAACACTTATTAAATGCTTACCATGGGCCTGGCCTGTTGTATGTATCACAAAGTTATTCTCACAACAACCATAGTACAGGCATGTAAACTAAAATAAATACTAAAAAGAAAGCAAACATTATTGTTTGCAGATGATGTGACTGTAATGTGAACAATGTGAGAGAATGGACATAAAGACTATAATAAATCAGAAAATTCTGCAAATTGGTCACTTACAAAATTAATATATCTAAATCAATAGATTTTTTTAAATCAACGAACTTTAATAAGAATAGATTGGCAAAAGACCCCATTTATAATGCCAATTAAAAAACTATCATAAAATATCTAGAAATAAATTTAAGTAAAGAAATAAGTAGGACTATATTAAGAAAATGATTAAATAATTTGCAGGAAAATTTTAATAAAAGATTTTATATACAGAGAAATATGTTTCTCCTTAACAAGAAGAATTTGTTTTGTAAGGATATCAGTTTCTAAAGATTAATCTATATAAATTTAGGGCAAACTAAATCTGTAACAGAAAACTGTGACCTGACCAATGCCATCTTAGGTAGGCACTACTCCATTCTCATTGTCAGACTACCCCCCTTTGCATGAGAAACTGTTGACCTTCTCATAGAAACAAAAACTGTTGCATAGAAACAGGAACCATACACAGTGAACCGTTGCATAGGAACAAGAACTATACACAATGAAAATTTTCATGCTTAATTGCTTTAACTGCTCACTTTTGGCTTCTGTAACCTAGCTACCTAGCTTGCTTTGTGTACTTGGACAAGCCCATGTGCTGATGGGATGTGGTTTTTGCCTTTATAAACTCCACCAGGCTAAGGCTAGTTGCTGCTCTCCCAAAATACCTAGGGGAGGCAGTTGCAGGCCGGTTAATAAAGACTGTGTTAAAATTCTTAATTAAATGTTTGGTTCCTTTCCTGAGTGACAACCTCACAACAAATCCAAATATGTTTTTTTTTTAGAGAAAAAAGAGAGGGAAAATCGCCCAGTTGGTTCCTAAGTTCATTTTCAATAATACATATATAATAATGCATAGAAATACTTTTTACCATAGTTACAAGGGGTGATAAACCCCCATAATTATAAGAATAGAATACATTAGAAATAAGAATAGACAGATAAGAAAAAACCAGAAATTGACCAAATTACTTATCAGATTTGGTATTGTTTAAGTCATTAGGGAAAAATAATTTATATATCAGATAGCGTAAGAACACCTGGATAGCCATTTAGAAAAAAATAAACTAGATTACCTCATTTGCACCAAAAAGTAAGTCATTATGTTGAACCTTATGAAAATGCTGATATTTGGCACTTTTTAATGTATGATTCAAGCTAAATATATTAAAATTTGAATGTAAAAATTAAAATGACAAAATAGGTTTTTATTTATTTATAATTTAAAGGTATAAAGATGTTTCCAAATAAGACACAAACTCCAAAAGCCTTACAGAAAATGTTTGACTAATTTGACTATATAATAATGTGAAAATACTATAAAAATGTAAAAGAATTAGTATGAATTAAAATTAAATTAAAAAACAAATCATAAGTTGAGAATTTACTCACAACACATATGACATATATATAATCTCTTTGGTTTACAAGTGATTCCCACAAATCAACAATTATAAATGCACAACTTAACAGAACAGTGAGCACAGCATATGAAGAAGTAGTTTTAGGTAAGAAAAACAGCAATAAGAACAAAACAACAAAGGGCGAATAATAATATAATCATAGGCTCAACTTTATTTCCCCCAAAATGCCACCTAAAACAGCAGTAATACATTCTTATCTATAAATTTTTCTGTCCTGTACCTTTTAAATAGCTTATTTATTATAGTATTTATTCACTTAGCAAGTGTTTATCATCAACATTTGTTGAGTACAAGACATTGTGCTGAAATGCCATGAGACTTAAAAAAATTGGGGGTAGGTGAAGATGGGAGAAAGGACAGAAAAAGGACAAATCAAAGAATGATATATAATTTTTACCTACTGCAAACTGGGTGGCTTAAAATAATAAATATTTTTTTTCTCACACTTCTGGAGGCTAGAAGTGTGAGGTCAAGGTGTTGGCAGGATTGGTTCCTTCTGAGAGCTGAGCTTGTACATGCATGACCTGTATCTCCACCTTCGTCTTCACACAGCATTCTCCCTGTGTGTGTGTCTGTCTCTGTGTCCAGATTTTCCCTTTTTATAAGGGCACAGTTATATTGGATTAGGGTCCACCCTCATGACCTCATCTTAACTTGATCATCTGCAAAGACACTATTTCCAAATAAGGTCACATTCACATGTAGTGAGTGTTAGGACTTTAACATCTTTTGGGGGAATGTGATTCAACACGTAACAATTATTATCATGTAAAGATTTGGTTAATATTTGGTGAAGCTTGGTGAGGTGGGTGGAAGCAGGCATTCTCATACAGAAGTTAGGAGTATAAGCTGGTCTTATCTCTTGGAAGACAATATGGTAATATCTATGAAACTTCGATGAAGTATTTATGAAAACTTCAAATGCACAAACTGTCCAAGCAATTCCACTCTTAGGAATTCTTCCCTATAGATATGCAAACAAAATACATACAGTGTGTTTATAGCAGCATTATTTGTTAAAACAAAACAAAACAAAAAACTAGACTCAACTTACATGTCTATAATCAAAGAAACTGCAACTAATTATAGCTCATCTGCACATGGAACACTGCCTGATTCTTTTTAAGTAATGAAATAGGTTTATATCTGCTCACTAGGAAAGATCTCCAGACATGTTAAGTACAAAATGCAAAGTACAGAGTAATTGTTTTGTATGATTATTTTAGTGTAAAAAAAATTAAAAGATTAGTATACTGGAAATGCCAATTATTTTCTGAAAGGATGAGAAACTAACAGTGTTCACCTTTGTGGTAAAGGTTTGGAGCTGGGAATAAAGAGAGAGACTTTTAATTTTATACCTTTCAGAAGTGTTTAAAATTTCTTACAATTTGCACATATTATTTACCTTGTTTTTTCTGGTTTGGATGTTGTGCAAGTTTATATGTGCTATGGAAATATGTACTGCTTTATTTTTGCTTTTTTATTTTCTGCATTAAAAAGGAACTAGTGAATGTTAAATCTAAATGTAAAAGGACTCTCCCCATCATATTGCATAAGATAAGAAATTTTTTGTTGGTAAGAACTTTCCTATAGAGCCATATTTCCAAGGAATATCTAACAGTTGCTGGAAGGATATATCTCATGGCTTTATGAATGCGTGCTCCATGACCATGGTGTTACTTCATTTATTTTATTCTTCTCTTTATTTTTTTTTTTATTTTTGACCATAAAACAATTCTTAATACATTCAAAAAGACTAAGATTATAGAAAATACGTTCTCTCACCAAAATAACAGAAGGAAATTTAGAAAATTCACAAATCTGTGAAAATTAAACAACAGTTTCCTAAATAAACAATGGGCAAAAAGAAATATCACAGGGAAATTAGAGTACTTTGAGATAAAATACAAAGTACAACATATCAAAATTTACAGGATGCATGGCTCATGCAGTGCTTAGAAGAAAATTTATACTTGTAAACACCTGTATAAAAATAAGAAAAATCTCAAATCAGTAATGTAAACTTCTACCTTGAGAAAATAGAAAAAGACGAGCAAACTAAACCAAAAGTGAGTATAAATAGGAAATAAAAATTACAACAGAAATATATGAAATAGGAAACTAAGAAACAATACAGAAAAATAACAAAACCAAAAGTTGATTCTTTAAAAAGATCAACAAAATTTGCAAACCTTTATCTAGACTGACCAAGAACAAAAGAGAGACACAGAAATTACTAAAATCAGAAATAAAGCAGGGACGTAATAAAGCAGTTGCTGCTTCTATTACGTTGGAGTGGGCTTTAAGAGAGAGACATCCTCTTCTTTTTCTGGTCTCCACTGGTGACTTTCCTTGTGTCACTGCAGTTGAGTGTCTCTTAGGCTGCCTGCAGGGTAACTGTGGCTACTGCTGTGGCATAGCCATGGCTGAGGTGTTGGCTGTTGGGGGCCACTGGCATGGAAGTGGTGTTTTTGGCATGCTCCTTGCCTGCTCCAGGCTCAGGTGGATACCCTCATCTCTTGCCTAGGAGCCTGGGCATGCACTGACTTCATTTTTGAGTATGGAAGAGTTCTGAGTAAAAGGTAGGGTTCTAGACAGCTTCAGAAGTTTAACCGAAAAACTATATCTAGAAAGAACTATGCATGTTATTTTTATGAAAGTTGATAAAAAAAGATAACGTATTTATTTTAGAGTGAAATACAAAGACTCAGAAAATGCAGTATTTTATTAAAATGATGTCCCCTTTCTCAGGGTTAAATAGTCTGATGGAAGATCTGCCTTTATTTGCTGTAAGCAGGCAAAGTCAACCCACTTAACCAGCTTCCTCTGGGAAAAGCAGTATACATACAATCACATGGTCAGTTCATTTGCTTCTTGGGTGTGTTACTAAGGTCAGTACAAACGCAGTGAGTGTTTTCTTTATTAACACAGTGGAAAGTGTTTCAAATTACCTTTACATTTTGAATAGTCTCAAGATATTGTGCTAATCACCTCTGAAGAAAAATTACCTTAAAAATACAGAATATATGGAGCGTTTTGATGAATAGTAAGAGCCTATTCACAGGGAATTGAAAAATCCTTTTACTCAGTTAATTTACATTTATCGGTGTTCCCATAGGATACTGAGTTGAAAGTCACTTGTGCTCTGTGAAACCACCTGAGAGTTTTCTTGTTCACCAAAGGTCTCTTAAAGTAATCTAGAATTTTATCTCCCAAGCTAAGCTTACATCATCTGGCATTTGAAGAGTTTTTTTTTCTTTTAACATGGAGGATTCTGAAATTTTGGATTTATTTTCAGTTTAGATTTTGCTCGTTGCTAAGGTAGGTACAATAATATTTGTTCCTCAACATCTGTATCTTCTCAAATGTATCAGAATAATTTTCTTGCACAGTCGGGTAATTCTGAGCCAGCCGCATGGTCCGAGGAGTCCTGTGTATGTACCGTTTTATAAAAGTACATTTCTAATAATATCGACGAGCACTTTTGCTGAATATATAATTTAAATTCCTTAAAATAGACCCATGAAAAAAGGATTTTCATGTTCATATTTCTAAACATCTGGAAAATACTTGGATAATGCAAGATGGTTGGAAAATAATGACGTCCTTTCCTATAAACAGCAGTTCTCATCAGTGTTTAATCCTCTTGTCCTCCTGCATGCTTATCTTTATTTTTATTAATGATATCATCACCCTTTGACTGATCTTCTTTGAAAACTTTCATCGACTTTGCCTTCCTTCCCCTCTAACAATTACAAGTTTTATAAATTTTACCTCCATTATATTTTTAAAAATGATTTCTCCCTCCCCTGACATTTGATGGTACCAAACCAGTTCTTTTCTTATAATAATCATAATCACCATTATACAGCAGATTCTTTCACTTAGGCACTAAGCCATGGGATTTACTCATATTACTTTAGTTAGCCAGCATAGAAATTATGTAAGATATACTATTATGCCCATTCTGTAGCAAAAAAGGAAAATAAACCTAAATGTTTGAGTAACTTGTCCAAAGTGACATTGACATAGCTGAAAATCAGATCCAGTGTGAGTTGATTTTACAGCCCATGCATTTTTAGTACATCATCCCGCTTCATCATCTGTTACCTTATTGTGTGTGTGTGTGTGTGTGTGTGTGTGTGTGTGTGTGTTCTGTCCCTTTACAGACTATAGACTCTTTTAGGATAGGATCCATGGATCCATGTATAACTATTCACATTTCTCCCTTTATCTCACTTAGGGCTCTATATGTAGAATGTACCCTGAAATAGTTTGTAATAGTTTACAATCAGATAAAAGTCTTTTCTGTAAAACTTCTGAGACAAAAATAGAAGTCTTTATCTTTACTGGGAATCCCGTTTGTAAGAATTAAGGTATGTGGATAGATTTGTGAGCGATTTTATTCTCTAAAAACATAAAAAAGAATCTGTGAAAACAAGGTATTCATCTTTTCAAACATATGAAATTCAAATACAATTGCCTTGGCATTAAACATTTGGATTTGTATGCAAGATGTCAAAGATATAATTTTTCTGTCAGTGATGGTTGGATGTGCTCACTGGCTTTTCAAATTTCTTCATGTATAAGCAGATGCACTTGTTGGGACAAATGCACTTTCTAATATATGGACACTTTATTAGCTCACCTTAACAGAATAATTTTCTTTATAAGAGAATGAATGTTGTATTAGCCAGATGTATGACAACTTGGAATAAGTGTGTCTGTCATCATAGCAATATTTTTCTTCCAGATCCTAAGCTTATATTCCAAGGACTTGTGTGGTGTCAAAAAATGATGGGAATTACAAATTCAATGCCAGAATTACATAAAATATATCATAATAGCATCACAAAAGATTGTCTTAAAAAAAGGAAATAGATATTCACTTTCTTTTTTGTATTTGAAAAATCAGCCTGACAATAGCTATTAAAATTGAAAAAAACAAGAGTTTTAGAGTCATAAGACCCAGGTTTGACTCCTTGCTTTAGACGTATTGACCGTAATCTGGGAAAAACCACAACTTCTTTAGGTCTCAGTATTTTATCTGAAGAATTCTGAGGATCAAAATTATGCAAAGATTTTTTTAAACTATAAAGAACTACAGAGATGTGGGTTATTACTGTTGTTGATGTGAACGCTGATCACAAGTCTAAAGGCCTGTTGGAGACACAGAAATGGTTTGTAGACTCAAACAGAAGAAACCATAATATACCAGGAAAAGGTGTATCTGAGTGTTAGTAGTAGTGGGTAATGTTCTATCTTATGCTGATAGACTTAAGAATTAATGGGAAACTGCCAAGAAGGTCAACACAAACTAAGCATATAATTTGATGAGTTTTAAAAGTAGTTATAGGATGTTACTAGTATTTCTGCTTATAGTATAATAAACATTTATAGTATAATAAACATTTATATTATAAGTACATATATATAAGTGTATTTATTTCTGCTTATAGTATAATAAGCATTATAGTATAATAAGTATATGTAAGCATTTCTGCTTGTAGTATAGTTCTGTATAGTACAACTAACATTTATTTAGCCAGACACTGTCCTAAATGCTACATATAAAAGCTGTCTTCAAAAAGCTTATGGAAAGATTCATATTATCTTTTAATTCTATTTTCTTTTATTTTTTTTATTATTATTTTTTTTTAATTTTATTTTGTCAATATACATTGTAGCTGATTATTGCTCCCCATCACCAAAACCTCCCTCCCCCCCACCCCCCCAACAATGTCCTTTCTGTTTGCTTGTCGTATCAACTTCAAATAATTGTGGTTGTTATATCTTCTTCCCCCCCCCCCGGTTTGTGTGTGTGTGTGTGTGTGTGTGTGTGTGTGTGTGTGTGTGAATTTATATATTAATTTTTAGCTCCCTCCAATAAGTGAGAACATGTGGTATTTCTCTTTCTGTGCCTGACTTGTTTCACTTAATATAATTCTCTCAAGGTCCATCCATGTTGTTGCAAATGGCAGTATTTCATTCGTTTTTATAGCTGAGTAGTATTCCATTGTGTAGATGTACCACATTTTCCGTATCCACTCATCTGATGATGGGCATTTGGGCTGGTTCCAACTCTTGGCTATTGTAAAGAGTGCTGCGATGAACATTGGGGAACAGGTATACCTTCGACTTGATGATTTCCATTCCTCTGGGTATATTCCCAACAGTGGGATGGCTGGGTTGTATGGTAGATCTATTTGCAATTGTTTAAGGAACCTCCATACCATTTTCCATAGAGGCTGCACCATTTTGCAGTCCCACCAACAATGTATGAGAGTTCCTTTTTCTCCGCAGCCTCGCCAGCATTTATCGTTCAGAGTCTTTTGGATTTTAGCCATCCTAACTGGGGTTAGATGGTATCTCAATGTGGTTTTGATTTGCATTTCCCGGATGCTGAGTGATGTTGAGCATTTTTTCTATTTTCCATGAACCTTTTGAAGTACCCTCGCATTACCTAGTTTAATGCTCACCATAATCCTTTAGGATAAATCCTGGCGTTATCCTGTTTTCCTTTCAAAGATGAGACACAGAGTGGTTAACTCTCAAGGTCATGCAGAGAAGCTTCAGGTTTTACAAATATGATGGCCAATATTTGATGAATTGATATAATGTGATAATTTTCTAATCAGATGTCATCTAATGGTGAAATGAATAAACCTGCATTTTGAAACTAAAAGTAGTTAGGGAATTGTCATATTTGTTTCTCTACTTTCATTTGAAGGAAAAATGTCATTAAGTTAAATAAATTTCTCTTTCACACATACAATATTGTATATTATGTAATATATGTACATACTATATAGTATATAAAATATTATATAAATATAAACATACCATGTGCGTTTGCCTGCTCTAGTTCAGATTTTTTTCTTGTTTTTCTTAGAGACCCTCCTCCTAAACCATAGTTATGATCTAGTGTGAATAATTATGTAGAATATATATTTATGTACACACACAAATATAAATAAATAGATATAAATTTTTTGTCATTGATTTTCAAAAATGAGATCCAATTATACACATTTTGGCATTTTGCTTTCCTCACTCAATAACACTGGAAGTCCCTTCAAATTAATTAGCTGGGTTCAAATTCACTCGAGGGGTGTATGTGCCGTAATCTATACAACTTTTTCCCTACTGGCAGATATTCCATTGGTTTCCAGACTTTTCTGTACTACAGATAATGATGTGTTAAATATTCCATTCAGAAATCCTTATGTGCTGCTGTTATTATTTCTTTGAAAAAGATGCCCAGTTGTAAGCTGCTGAATTGAATGGGCAGGGGAGAACTTCTTAACCAAGATTGGAAACTAAGCCATCATAAATAAAAAGATAAAAATATTTGACTAGATAAATTTATGTCTAAAAAAATCATAAACAATGTCAACTTGGTGGACAATGGGTGGACTTGGAAGAACTAGTCAGAAGATAGAGGACAGTGAGCTAACAAAAATTAACAAGAAGGGGACAAACGAGCTAATAAAAAATGTGTGAAAGGTATGAAGAGGCAACTCAAGAGAGAGCAAATCCAAATCACTAACAATAAAACAGGAAAAAATAAAAACAAAACAAATAAAAAGGTTCTCAAACTTAGTAGTGTGTAAATAATGATAACAATGAAGTATCACTATATACCCTTCAAATAGATGAAATAATCCAATTAACATCCATCACAAAGGTAGATTAGGGGACAAGAGTATTTACGGTGTGGGTATTCTTACACATTGTTAATGAAACTGTGATAATGGCTGTAGGTTATTTGAAAAGAAACCTGGCAACATCTGTTAAAATCTACATTTTAACCTGAAATCAATTTGTAATTGCTGCAATTAATCTGGACTCAAGACCTGCCCCTTTTGGGGCACATTCTTGCTATCTAATGTTGTTTCCTGATACTCACAATCTTTAGTTCTTTTTGGGCTACTCTAGACCTTCCTCTGGTATTCAGACTATGTTCATAGTGGATATCCTTCAACTGATCAAATTCTATCCATCTTTTAGGTGCTGTTTTAAGCCTTTCATTCCACAAGAAAAGTTCCCCATTCCAGACTACGCTAATCTCTTCTTTTGCAGAATTCCTAAAGTATTTTTTTCTCTCTAACATTGTTTACTATTATTTTTTCACTAGTTTTTAAAATTTAGTGCTCCCAGCTAAACTAAAAGCTCCTTGAGGTCAAGACTGATTAATCACCAGAATGCTTGAGTTTTCAACACTCTTTCACTTGGTATCATTTTTTAAAGGCCCCAACCAGACCTGATCCAAGCCCAGGAAAGTCCTCACCCAAACCACATGATTCCACACTGGGCCATTTGCCCAACATGAAATTCAAGAGAAGCAGCTCAGTTCAACCTAATTTAGGACACTGGGCTTTTCTAGCTTGCTATATCTAAGTAGAACTCAAACTCTAATTGATCATAATATTTAATGAGGCCCTAGTGAAATATTTTACTGTATTTTCTTTCATCTCTGGGAATTTGTCATTACGTATGAATTTAAAAATATGTAAAATAAGTTATGTTTTTAAATTAATTATCATTGTTTAAAGCTTCTATTGTGTAAAGGCAAGATCAGAGATAAAGGATATAACAAAAATTAGATAGGTTCTTTTATATAATTGTATTTTTTCTTCCTCTTCTTGTTTGTATCCAATACGTAAGAGTGTAAGTATCGTGGTGGCAGGATAGTGTCTGTCTTGTTTTCTGCACTTTCTGCTAAGTATCAGCAATAAGGCATTATCGAATGACTATTCTAAATGACTGTTACTTATTTTCTTAGGAGTAGAATATAAACTCTTACTCTGTGTTTCTCAAAGCGTGGTCCACAGATCAGTTGCTTCAGAATTACCTTGGTACTACTTAAAAATGCAGATTCCTGGGCCTCATCTCTGGGGATGGGAGTTTTGGAAACGGATATTTTTATAATTGCATCAGATGATTTTGAGGCACCCAGAATTCGAGAAAGACTTCAAGAACTCACGCCTCACTTGTATATTATCCATTTCATTTCGATCTGTTACTTGGAACAGTTCATTCGTTGTTCTACCATTTCTAGGCTGCATCTCTCTAACTACAAGTGGCTCTCGTGACTAGATGAAGCTTTCATCACTCAATCAAAAAGCATCCATGTTCACTTGCTGTAGACCCTGTGCCTGTTCTGCTACTTGCAGATTTTCTTGGGCAAGGGAGGTTGTTGAATATAAAATGTCACTGAAAAATTGTCCCAAAGATTTTACAAAGGAACTGAGTTTATGTAGTTCAGAAAATCAGGAAGGAAGGAAGGAATGTAGAAAGGAAGGAAGTAGGAAATCTTAGAGGCATTCTTACTGACATTTTAAGCATTAAGATACATTTTTTGACCCAAGAGATTAGATATATTAGAATTCATTACTAAAAAAGGACGTGACCTACCACTTGTGGATTGTACAAAGGTACTTCAAAAAGTTTGTGGAAAAACAGAATTAAAAGATAATACAGTCTTTCCATAAACTTTTTGAAGACCCCTTGTACTTTTCCCCATGCAGTTTGGGTAACAGTCTGGCTAAAGGCAGGAAAATAGTGGGGATAGTCCCCAGGGCGCTTTTAACCTCTCCTGTTATGATGTAGTTCCTATCCACCACTTTATTTTCTCCCCATAGACTTTAAAAGACTGGAACAAGGTTTCCAATTGTGGGAGAAAATGACAGTGGAGCATTGTTACAAATCCAATCAATCTCCTTTAGATTTGGTCAGTCCTCTTCCTTTCTTCAATCTATAAGTCACACTTTTGATTTGGTGGGGCAGCTAGACAGAAAATACATAATTGGAACCCCTTTTCTTATCCAATTAGGGAATGTCAGTTGGGGAACTTCAAATACCTATGTCATTTTTCTCACTTGTAACTAAACTATGCTAAAAGTTAAGATTACAGAAACCTTACCTTACGTGTTTTTTTTTTTTTTTAAATTGGTACCTGTGTTTCTCATAAAAATAGCCTGAAGGTAAATATGACAATGTCTCAGGTAGATTTAAAGCAGGAGAAAGGCAAGTTATAAATATTAATATTAGTGTTCCTTTTGACACAGCTAGCCTACCAACCTAAATTGCTGTTATCAGCACAATGTGAATGACTGCCGGCCTTACTTTCTCCTGATGGCTGTGTTCTTAAAGTCACAGTGAGCATATGTGGAAATAGCCAGATTTAATACAAACACAAATGTTTGCTATAGCTGTGCCCAAGACTTGTTATAACAATCTTGGAAAAGTTAATTGTTTTGCCAAGTGACGATTTAAACTGTAAACTGATAATTAATAATTCAGGCATGTTAGCTTTTTTTTTTCTTTTAAATCTTAGCTCTAAGACATGTTATATTTGATAACCGAGTGAGAGTTTCCTTAAAGTAAACAAATTAAGTTATGAATTTTGATGATCTGAATATGCCAGCGGCCTCTGAAGGTCTGTGCATGAACTAAGAACCCAATCATTCATTTTCTATGCTGACAGTCATGCCTTGGATTATGGAAAACAGCATAAACTCAGCTCTGAGAAATGGAACTGGGAGGACAAAGCACCTTTTATTTTTATTGCTTTTCGAGGACGTGTCATCATCACTCTGACCATCTTTATTGCAGCCGTCACCAGATGCATTTATTCTGTGTGCAGCTTCTGGGGCCTCACCCATATTACAAGGTTAAACACGAGTTTGTTTCTCCTGTCTTCTCTGAGTTTAAATTCTGAGCCATGTGATGGTCTTGTGGCTTTGGGTTTAATAAGCAGAGTTTACAAGCAAATAGTGGGGAAAATATTGTGGGGGATGCCTAATGAACAGAAAACTGGGAAAAGCCTGTTAGAATCAGAAAAATGTTAACTTCTAGAGGTGCTTTGTGTAAGAGATGAATTTTAGTAATATTTACGATATTCATAGCATGTTCCAAATAATTTAAATTCTGTTGGATTCAAATATTGCATATATCTCAAATTTACAGGACTTAAGGATTATGCTCTGTGAGTAGAGAATATGGATAAAATATATACTTTTATGTGTTTCTTAATACTACTTTTGTTCCTATAAAGGATCCAGTTCTGAAGTTAGTTACTCACTCAATTTAGCTGACATCTTCCAAATACAAAACGTTTATTACTAAAATACAGAAAGGACACTTGTATAGAAAGTGTCCCTTATGAACAGAGGAAGTATAAAAAGGTTTGGAAACATATGAGTTGTAGTTATATTCAAAAGTTAAGTTACATTTAAACAATGCTGTTCTTTATGTTAAATATAATATTTATGCATAGTATTGTATAACATTTTAAAAATGCAAAAAAAAGGACAAAGTAGCAAATTTAGAAAAAAATCATCTGGTTCACATATTGATGTATTTTTCCCCATTTAAAAAACTGTGTACGGTATGTTCAAATATGTACACACATGCTGTTAAAAGCTAAAAATGTACACGATACACTCTATAAGTGGAAATCTTTAAATAGGAATGTTAATAGACATATAGCCAAAAGCCTTCTTTCCCACTCCCCAGGATTTAGTGGTGCTCCTGCTGAAGCTGAATCCTCATTCCACAGTTTCCTCTCACTGTAGTGCTCCCACCAAACTAAGGATGTTCAGTTCACAGAAGAGAAAATCCTCTCTTAACTTTGAGTCTATGGGCAGTCTATTCCCTCTATCTAGGATACTCTTCTCCCCTGCCCCCAAACTTCCATTTTACACATTTCTGATCATTCTTTTCTATTGAGGCTATTGCTGACCTCCTCCCCTGGATTAGGGGATCCTAATGTGTGCTTCCACTTCCCATTACTCTCAAAATAAATCACACTAGATTGTAGCTGCCTGCATGTCTGTATTTGTCATTAGACAGGAGGCTCTGTGAAAGCAGAGATTGCATCTTTTCTGCTTTTCATTGTGCAATCAGCACCAACTTGTACATAATAGATGTTCAAAAAATATGTACTGAGTTAATCAATAAACTACCCCTTCCATATATCACTCCTAATTTGTAGGAGCTGACTTTACCACTCTGCAATAACTACAGAGGAGTTTTCTATGTGAGGTTTATGTCAATCAAATCTTTAATCTGCAGATAAGAAATCCATCACTAAAATCATTCTTCCATTTTTGTTTTAGAAACCTTTTATTGTTAAATATCCTTATGTCATTAATAGAGCAGTTTGATTTGATTTGATCTCACATGAAGATATTGAAAGCACTATGATGAAAACCTTGATGAAAGGTCAATTTGTTTTATTTTATTACATTAATGATTAAGAAAATAAAACTATAAATATCAGGAAGTATTTTATGTTTTCTTAGCTTCTTGAAACTTTGAAAAGGTGATAATGACCTTTATATTCCCAATGGGCACCATATATTGGGGTCTTAAATGTTTCAAACAAAAAGTATTGGGATGACTCTCTTTGACATATCTGAAAGAATACTTTGTGACTAACGTTTATTAAACTCTTGCTAAATGTAAAGTCATCTCAGTTACTCCTGTCAATGGGGGAAACCATTGGTGTGAATAATTTGAAAATGAAGATACTTTGTCCAACCAAGGCTGACAAAGATGGATGGTGAGAAACACTGCCTGGCAACTTCTCACACTGCCCTGGGTCCCTTTTGCTCTTCTGGATGGATGATTGGGTTTGACTAGACTGAGTGGGTCATATGTGTAAACACATTTATAAGTTTGCCTTCAGTTTTCAGTTTCCACTTGGTTTCACATGGTATCCATGGGGAAAATGTAAACTAATGAAGAAAAAACTGGCGAAAATTGGAAGCATAGTGGGGAAAAGACAATCAGGCTGAAATCTGAGGTTTGATTTCAATGTTAAGATTAGTAAATGTCTACGATAGCATAACAAGCAGATTAATCCACCCATTTCTAAACATGCAGGGTTACGTGGGATTTAGACAGGATAATGTTTTGGAAAAATCAGTAACTCTTATCTAGTATAATGAAGAACATTGTGTACTACTATTTAAATATAGAAATAAAGGCTTTTGAAATTTAAATGTAGGTAGGTATGCTGAGTTGTGTCCAAAGATGAACATCAATTTTTTCCTTTCCTCTATATTCATGTTGCTTTATTAATCAAGAGGTAAAGTCTATTTCTCTACTTCTTGAGTTTGCACTGTCCTTGGAACTTTGAATGATGCTATGCCAATTCTGGACCTAGCTCTTAGGAGGGGTGGTAACTTCCACTTTCTTTCTCTTGAAGCCTGTTGTCTTGTAAAAGTCTGACCACCATGTTGTGAGGAAGTCCAAGCTAGGCATGTGGAGCATGCCTTTTGGTACCCTTTGGTGGAAGAGCACCAAAGTGTCAGATATATGAGTAAAGTCTTCTTGGGCCTTCCAGTTAAGCTTAGTCACCAGGTAAATGTAGCCGAGTGAGTGACTCAGTCAATGTCTCAAGGAACAGAAGAACTTCCCAGTTGAGTCCTATCAGTTGACAGAATCGTGAAAAATAATAAATTATTGTTGTTTTAAACCACTAAGTTTTCGGTGAATTGTTTTGCAGCACTGGATAATGAAACAGTAGGTAACTCATTACTTCTGATAATAATTTTTAAATTCTATTAACATGGTGTATAGGTATATAAATATATAAGTATATACATATACATGTTTATGTGTTTATATACACATGTACACATCAGTTTAAATTATACAGTTTGGCTTTTAGCATGTTATGACTAATTATAAAAAATGACTAATATCTACAAACTTTCCAGGTTATGTATTTCTATTACTTGTGTTATGACCAGAATAAGCTTCTGATTTTCATTCATTTATAATCTTTTCTCAGTAATTTGAACTAAGTTGATGAATCAATTTTCAACAGTCAAATTCCATCAAGAAACACAAACAAAATATCCAAACAGATGCCAGTTTCAGAATAGAAATTGTAGATTGTCTTTTGTTATTAGACGTGGGAAATTTCATAAAAATTCCTAAGAGTGACAAAATAGATGTTCTCTGTGTTCTGAGATTAAAATAAGATACGGCTGTCGCTGGACATCAATACAAGAAAAGGAGAAAGAATCAAGTTTAAGATATGAAGCTAAAGCTTCCAACCTTCTAAACCAAGTGATGACTAACTTCAAAAATCAGTAAAACATTAACAGTACTCCACCAAACTCATGTATCCCAAATTAAATTCCAAAGTGAAAGTGGGTTAACGGGACATTGACCATTAATTCTGTTAGATAGCTTCAATGTATAGCAGAAACTTGACATAGCAGGAGCTCTTGAGGGTTTCTAAGGGAACTCCAAGGTTATTGCTTGCTGGAATCTGAGATGGGTGCTGATTCAGTGAGAAAACAGATGTTATACCAGAACTCTGTTTCATAAGGAATAACAGATGAGTAGATAGAGGCTTTCAATCTGACAGAACACAGAGTGATCAGAATCCCAATCGCTCAGTGGAGGATAAAATAGAACAGTGGAAGGATGAATTAGGACGACATGCTGTGTTTTATCAATACAAGTAATGGCAAGAGATATATTTCTCACAATTATTTAACCAGAGAAAGCTCCCAAGAATGATACATTTTGCTTATAAAGCAGTGTGAAGTGGGATAGATCACACTGTCAATTTAATGGCTCGGTTTGCTGCATTTCTATTAGCAGCAAGATTATTCTTTGTATTCACTCAAAATAAATGAAAACAGAAAAAACTGATTCTGACTATAAATCTGTTTCTGCTGGAAACCTTTGTCATCCTTTGCTGTCCTTGTACTTTGGGCTGACGCAGGTCAGAAAATTGAACAAATGACTCTCTGTATGGGGAGGCTATGGTATTTATTCCCTATATCTTGGCTTAAACACATAGGGTGTTTTCCTTTAGAAATTAAAAACACAATTTACATTTTGAATGAAGGATGTGACATCTAGTAGGTAATAATATTATAGCTCAGTTTAGAGTAATGTTAGTGACAGTTCAGTATGATATATTTTCTGTGAAGGGAAATTTTTTAAAATTATTTATTCCCTTATAAGTGATGTCATGTATTCAATGCACTTACTGTGCAGGAGTACCACAGTAAGAACGCAAAGTTTATTCATCAGTAAACAATAAGCAAATATACTGCTCTGAGTGTCAAATCTGCACAAGTATGTTTGCCTCACAGAAAATCAAACTGGAATTTTCTTCCTCCTCTAAATGTGAACTTCCTTATAAACAGACATAAAATAATATTAAAGGATAAATGGGAATTTTTTTTTCTTTTTGATGGTAATTTTAATTTATTTGCTTACTGATTGTTACTGTGAAAACTGTGTAAACTTGTTGCTATGTAGTATGTCATGACAGAGAACACTGGGTCTCCCTTTGCAAATCCCAGCTCTGCTACTCACTGACTGTGTGACTTGGGCAAATTACTCTGTGCCTCATTCCTGCATCTCTAACATGGGGATATTCATAGTATTTACTATGTAGATTTTAAAATGAAGATTAAATAAGCTAATACATGTAGAACACTTAAGACCAGGGCTGGCACATCATATCTCCTTAATCAACATTAGCCATATCTTAATACTACATTATTTAGGTAGTGAGAAGGGCAGAGATGCTGAAATGTAGAGATCCACCTCCTTAGTGGCATGATTTTTTATCCTTTTAAGAACTTTGTAAAGAGATCTCATGACCTCACTTTGAAACTACTCCATGATTATCAGGAAATTCTTTAGGATAACAAACACCAGTCCAGTTTTATTCTCAGAGAGATGTATCTACATGATCACTCTCTTTTCCACCATTCAAAATGATGTTCAACATTTTCTATGTAAGTGATTTGATTCTCCCACCCCATTCTCTTTGTAAAATTACTTTCAAAACCCTTTCCTCACTGACATATAGCATCTAGTCAGATCCCTGATTTTAATTTTGGTCCGAAGAGTAGAAGTGTCAAATGCTTTCTCTACCAAACAAGAGGTTTAACTTTAAACGAAATAAAATGGGAATCCAGTTATATCGCTACAGTACTGAGCCCCTTCAGTGAAATCTCCCGCCCTGAGGTGGAGTTCACACTCCTGGCAGGGTTTGCAGGCACAGGTTATGTCCTCCTTGGCTTCCTTCCTCATCTCTGCATTCAACAACACACATTCAACACACTTGAACCATTGCAAACTTTTCTCAGCTCCTCTGATGAATCATGTTTTTTCTTTCCTCCTGGTTTGCACCTTACTTCATCATGACCTCATTCACTGCTCAGGTAGCTTCGACTTTAGGCATTGTTTTCTCCAAGATGCATCTTTGACCCCTCAGCTCTGGGGCACATGCCCCTCCCTGTACTCACATGACAGCCCCTGTTATGTCAGCCCATCACACATTTTGTAATTGCTTCTTTACTTGTTTGTACCCCTTCTTGAAGCATGTATTCTACAGGATAGGAAGAATGTTTTACTAATCAACTATTTCATCCCCATCATCTAGGAACTTTGAATGATGCTATGCCAATTCTGGACCTAGCTCTTAGGAGGGGTGGTAACTTCCACTTCCTTTCTCTTAAAGCCTGTTGTTGTCTTGTAAAAGTCTGACCACCATGTTGTGAGGAAGTCCAAGCTAGGTATATGGAGCATGCCTTTTGGTGCCCTTTTTTCCACTCGAAACCAAGTGGAACCAAGGCGGCACCTATGCACAGTTTTGGATCCAGGTAAAGTGTCTCCTAGATATTAGATGCATCGGAACACATAGTAAGTGTTCAAAATACTGCTGATCAAATGAATGAGTGAGAACTTAGCTTTCAATTTCCACTGTCAGATAAATAAAAAAATTGCAGAAAGATTATCTCCATATTGAAATAACATTTCTTGTACTTTGACAAACAAAAGAAAGGGGAAAAACCTAACTTAAAGGAGTTAAGGGGCTTGCTCTCAGCTAGCTGCCAAGCAAGGGGAAAAATCCCGTCATCACTGAACTAAATTTTACTTTTGTGTTATCATTGTAGACTGGGGAAGAATGATTTTCTGGGGTCCTATTGGAAGAAATAAAATATACCTATCTAACAAAATAAGTAGTGAATTTTAAGCTAGCTATAAATATTCCAAATGAGAAATTGCCTTGAAACTGGTGATGTGTTAAAGATTTAATATAAATGATGGTTATATGTATGGTTCATAGCTAAAAAATGAGCTCATGCTCATTATACCATTTTATGGAAACATAATAGCTTTATGATACCTTTTTATTAAATATTGATTATAGTTCTGAATACTTAATAATTTCAATGAAAAAATTTCTATAAAGCCAATTTTGTTTAAAAAAATACCTCTAATGCTTCCAAGAAATCTTTGCTGAACCTTTTAAAAGTGATCTGTTTTAAAACTAATTTTTTTTTCTTTATCTTAACTGGGTTCTAACATGTGATTGAAGTAATAAACGCCACAGGTAGCCTCACCTAACATGTTAACAGTTCTCACCAACTATAAACTTCAAGCAACTCCACCTTGGGCCTGATTTATGGCCTGTGTTCTCTAACCTTAAGATAAATCTGATTGCCTGTCTTGAGATGAAATATTCATGACATTTCATAACATTCATTACCATTTTATGTTTCTTTTTAGTTGGTGTAACAACAATCCTTTCCAGCACTCTATTAAGTCTGGAAGCAACTTCGTAAATCACTAGCCCAAGTGCATGAAACCATCACTTGTTAATATCTTAGCTGCAAAACTTGCTCAAGCATAGGGGAAATTCACGCTGCCAATGAGTCTACTATTTACGTCATCCTCCTTCAACATGCTAATTTGTTTGGGAAAATTCCTGTCTGATCTCTTCTAGCTCTGGGCTTTCTAAACTTGACAACTGAAGTGAGAAATATCTGAAAGCCTTGGATAAAAATATGTTACTGTATGTAAAAAGTGCAAAATAAGTGACAGCACAAAGTTTCTTTTGTAGATTACCAGTAAATCATGTTTCCTGAACTGAAAGGAAAGGAGTCTGCGGGGGCAAGCTAGTCAGGTGAGGGGAAAATAGAAACCTCTTCCCGAACTACCATCTCAGCATGGGCTCTCCAGATTTGCTTCTAGAGCACTGGATAACTTTGGTCTCTTATTATTGTACTAGAAATTGACAAGCCTCCAAGTTGGTAATGCTGTTTATATATCTTGGTACATACTATTATATTGAGTATTTATTATTTATTATAAATTATTATTTATTATAAAATTGAATAATTTTAAAGAGGTCAAAGGCACAGTTCCTGATTTAAAGGAACTATGTCTTTTCAATTTCAAGAATCAAATATTCTTCTGTGTTATGTTGTTTGAAAATATGCTAATAAAATATCTAATGTTTATCATATAAAGATTAAACCTGGAAATTTAAAATTAAAAGACAGTGATTCATATTATGCTGTTTTAAAGTTTTCCTACATTTCTTGGAATCAAGACTTAGTCATATTCAAAAGGAAGAATAAGCAGCCAAATTGGGCATATAGTGGATCTTTTAATGAATTTGGTGGTTTGTTATAACTGGGGATATTATATTTAGGAAAAATTGGAGTTCAGCAATCGGGGTAAATGGTGGTACTGATAGCAAAGGGAGATTGAAAAATTAAGAAATAACGCAGGGGTCAGACAATTTTTATCATGATGGGAAGTGTACTGACAAATAACCAGCAAGTCCTTCGTTGCCTATTATATCTTTACCGTGGGATAGTTCAGTTCAGAGACTAATGGGAAAGCCATTTTAAACCTCTTAATTGCTAACTGTTTTTACATCCATCCCACTCAGAGGATGCTACATAGAAGCCAGATGGCGGCAAATGTTATTCTGGTTTATAAGTGTGGAGATTTTTGTCTCACTGCCAAAGCCATTGTCAAAATGTCCTATATCAAAACAAAACAAAAAATAAAATCCTCTGTTTTCCAAACTTCTGAAAATTCCACAATAGCAGTAAAACACCAACCCCCCCCCACCCCCCATGTAGGTTTTGGCAGCTAAAAGGAAAAATTATCCGTCCCTAAGCAGCTTGTTGTCTGAACTAACTGAGCAGTGGGGCAGCCAAAAAAGGAAATGTATCATTGAGAAGCTCATGAATTTTCAAACAAGCGGCCTTTAAAATTCAGAACCGCTCTTAAGGGGCCAAGTTGAATGGGCTTGGCACAGAAATCAGCCACTCAGAGGATCACGCGACTTAGAAGGGACTTAAAAAATGCTAACTATATTCACCCTCAGGCAAACAGAAGGCGGCACCTATGCACAGTTTTGGATCCAGGTAAAGTGTCTCCTAGATATTAGATGCATCGGATCAAAGGCAAATTTACCTTGAATAGTATAAAGAAATACCATAATAAAGCAGAGGTAAATGATTTCAGCCAACACATGCTGGTACTGACCAGCAACAGAAATAGTGACAGTAAATTCATTGTTTCTTAGAATTAAAAAGAAAAAAACCCCACTCCATTCTAAAATTATTTTAAAACTGAAAGATATATAGTTGGAAGTGAATTTCTGACAAATGGGTGTTATTAATTTACAAATTTCAGGGTGAAATCTTTCTAAATTCTACGATATAGTAAATTCAGGTCTCCTAGGTCCTCATTCAGGTCCTAATCTATGTTCTTATCATTTCTCCAGCATTGGTGTGTTTTCATTTTTTTGTAAAATAATTATCAACTTAAAATAAAGGAGGATTTTCCAGAGGGTGAATTAGAAGAGATTTTTGGTTTAAAGCCTTAAAAAAGCAAAATAAGTTTCTTACGTTGTCAGGCGATATTAACATATAATACAGTGAGAAGTCATTCCTGTTATTAGCGTTACCTTAACTCCCTTCCTTATCATATTGCTCTTTGAGTGTTGCTTGTACATATTCTGCTTTACTTTCTACCTCTCCATGTTTCTCAATTTTTGATTTCTATTAGTTGTGTTGGAGTGTTGGAGGTTGTTGTCAGGTGGGTTCTCTAGAAGCAGATAATGAAATGGTGTTTGGAAATGTAAAACGTTTATTAGGGATAAGTACCTATGAAGGAAAGGGGTGGAAGCCGGATTGGCAGAGGGAGAAGCTGGATAGTGATACATGGCTGGCAATGCCTTAGCCAAACAGTAAGAGTCTCTGGAGCAAGTACTGCTCCTTAGAGGTCCATCACTGGGCCATCACTGGATGCATGCTTCCCCAAGGAGGGATGTAACATGAGGCAGACAGCACTTTGTAGCTGAGGCAGTTTCTGATGAGGCTGACAGTTGGAGGCTATGTGCTGACCCCACTCACAACACCTGGTCAACAAGTATTTCCGAGAAGAGAGATTGGATGATGCATGTCTGGTTCTACCACATAGGTCAAGGAACAAGTTGAAGGCATGGGTCTGCACAGTCAAGAGACCCAGAGAGCAAGGAGATTAGAAAACAAAGGCTAAAACGCATCACTAGGAGACTAGGGAGCATGAGTCAGGAGCACAGGCTCAGGCCCTAAACCAGAGCATTTTACCAAGAAAATCTCCAGATTCAGGAAGGAGTTTGATTAACTGATACAAGCACCAAGCAACAGGTAAGAATTTTGAACTTTTCCTAAGTTCTAGGAGAGAATTTTCATACTGCACCAAAATTCTAGTTTCCATGTCTTTGCAGCTGAAAGTTGGCGACTGGTCTGAAAGTGAAGGTGGGTCTGATTTCCTAGATGAAGGCAATTAAAAAATGCTCCCAAAATTGTTAATTTACTTCTAACTCAAATTCACTTGAGTTTACAAGTTTAAGTTTACCTTTATTCTATGGATATTGAGGATCTTCCATGAATCTTTAAAAAAACCCCAAAATCCATGAATTTGAATTCAGAAATTATACAGTTTTTGATTCTTCAGTGATTGTGAATTGCAATTACTTTATTAACAATGTCTTTTCTTCTTTCTAGGATAATATCTTTATTATCTTTAATGAAAAAAAATATATGTCAGTTTACCATTAATTAATGTATTTAACAAATTTGAGTCTCTCCTATGCCTTTGCCAGGTTCTGTGTTAGGTAGTTGAGTTAAATCAGTCAAACAAAGATCTCTGCCTTTGTAGGCCTTCATTGTAAGCAAACAGTAAACAAAAGAATAAATAATATGAACAAATGAAAAGTAGATCAGGATTAAAGGAGTTGGAAGTGTAGTAGAAGTAGAAGAAAGGAGTTCAGTGTTTTAGAGGGTGGTCAAGATAGGTCTCTTTGAGATGTTGCTATTTGAGCAAAGTCTTAAAGGTAGTGATGTCAATAGGCATCCTGGTAGTACGATCTTCTAGTGCAGATGCCTTAAAACTAGAGTCTTCCCGGTGTGTGCAAGGGACAGTAAAGAGAGTGTAAAGAGCTGTGGCTGGAGAGGTGTGAGGGAGTGGTAGAGGAGGTCAGCACAGTAAGAGAGGTGAGTGGGTGAAGAGATGGTGTAAAACTTGGGCTGAAAGGCATAGCCATTGAAGTTTTGCATAGAGGAGGTTTGCCATCTGATACTCACCCTGGCTGCTCTTGGAGAATAAACTGGATGGGATGGGGAAGCAAGGGAAGAAAAAGGTGACCAGTTACAAGGCTGGTTCAGTAATGCAGGTAAACAAGAAATTCCCTTCCTTTTTACTGTAGACTGACAAAACTAAAAAACCCAGTAACAGCATTGCTACTGCTCTTTCTGGACTTAAATCTAACACTGAAAGCCAGCAAAGGAACTGAGCTTTGAGATAAATTTTCTATTGGGTAACTTGTTCTTTCAGGACTAAAAAGTAACATGAAATACCAAAGAGCATGTCTTTCTCCTTTGTACTGCTCTGCGGCATTTCAGGATCTGAGAAGACTATTCTAGTCTTGAGGTTTACATAGCGTTACACCCGGAATCCTGGCCAACCATTCCCAGTGCAGCTTTTGTCCTCCGAACTGATTTTTGAAGCTGAAATACCCAGTGGGACACAGGACTTTTTGTCTTTTTTTTTTCTTTCTATAAAACAACACATTCAAGAAGGCTAAATAACAGCTACGACATCAGCAAAGAAAGAAAGGGACGTGTCATATTTGAAACAACGGTTGGCTGAAGGAATGCGTTAAGTGTGGAGTTTGACAGAAGCAAAGAAAAGCTGGAGGAAATAAAGCCTCCCGGGAGACTGGACAGATCACAGCTCAGCCAGTTCAGGAAACAGGGAAATGAAGACAGCTCTGTCCTGGACAGTCACAAGCCCCGCCTGGGGTGCATCCCCCAAAGTACAATAGCCTAACACTTTTCCACTCGTGATACATAGGCATTCTGAAATCAGGGTTCGATTCTAAGACTCTCTTCTTGTGGAACTAAAACTTCTTTTTTTAAAAAAGTTTATTTATTTATTAATATTACTTTTTTTCTTCTTTTTATATTCTATGATGTTGTTGCAGAGCAGTTGGCAGGAAGGAGGAGAGGGGAAAGGAGAAGGAAATGGGGTGGGAGAAGGATGAAGGAGGAGGGGTGGGGTTGAGGCCTGTGGCAGCCCCCTCATTCCTGCAGGGGAGAGCAGGGGGCTTCCAGTGGTGGCTTGGTCATTGCTGGGCTGGGTGCAGATGTCAGGGGGTGTGGCTGAAGCCTTTGTGCCCTGCCCCCCCAGCTTGGGAGCCCAGGGTCTTCCTGCTGTAGCTGGATGGTCATCGCTGGGCTGGTGCGAGTGTCAGGGGGGTGTGGCCAAGACCCTCAGCCCAGACCTAAAAATTCTTAAAAGTAGTTTTTGGTAAAGCTTCTTTAGATACCAATTGTGCTGATCTTTACCTTTTGCCACCTATTTGAAAAAGTATTATATTTGACCATAAAAGACCTTGTGTGTGGCCCTCTACAATTTTTCATTTTATTTGATGGGCAAAAGAATCCTGCTTGCGTGTGTGTGTGTGCGTGTGTGTGTGCGCGTGTGTGTATTCTCCTCCCACCCAGCATAAAAATTTTCTGGATTCTGGTAATTTCATGTTCTTTAAATACAAAGTTATTTTTGCAGCTAAAAATCTCAGTGTTGATGGGTAAGTGGCAAGTAGAAGGCCCTGTTAGCTTGGGGATTCATTACTTTTCTCTGTTGTCAGATGCCACCTGCCATGTTTTCAATTACTCCACCTGACTTGTGGAAATCCTGCATCCTGCATCTGACACAGGACCCTCAAATTACCACTGACATTGTAAACACTGATACCATTACATCTACTTGAAGGAAAGAAAAGTAATGAATGTGAATGTTTTACCTCCTCTGCTGGTTGATCAATCCCATGTAAATTGCCCCACAACGCAAATTCCATTTTAGCTGGCTTTCTCTGACACGGCTGTGGCGTGGAAAGGGAGGAGAAGATACTATTTTGTTATTGCCAAGTGGAGGTAGATATCTAGTTTCCCCATTTGGTCTTCATTGGCACCTGAGGCAAGGGTTCTTTGTTACTTCTCGGTGGAGGCAGGAGTTCTGGTTCCCATGGGGTCCCACTGGCACTGCAGTGCTGTCAGCCTCAACACCACTGGGCAATGAGGAACGTCTTGACACTCCATGGGGCTCCACTGATAGCACTCAAGCAGGAATATGGAGAGGCACCTCATTACTTCTGGGTGGGAGCAGAAGTTCTGGAGACCATCAAGTATGGTCTCCTCCTACACTGTGTGGAGGTGACCTCATTACCAGCTTGTGGAGATGAAAGTCCCAGTTCTCTATTTGGCCTTCTTTGGCCTCACCCTGGTAGAAGTTTGGGGACATCTCATGACAGCCTCATGAAGGAAAAAGTCTAAACTCTCCACTCATCCTTTGCAGCTATTGGTGGGGGCATGGAGAGTGAGGCCACAGTTTTTCTCTATGGTGCTTGGAGTAAAGAAATTATTATCTAAAAGTTTTCTGTCTTGCTGGGTTGGCTATTTCCTGGTTATTTGGTTAGAGAGAGAAGGCATTTGTTGGGGCTGTCTTTGTCTGTGCCCATGGGCATATGCAGGTTGTTAGCTTTTCTAGCTCCAAATTGGGATAAATGAGGAAAAAGGAAACCCAGGGAATTCACTGCCATGTCATTCCTTGGATCCCGAGGTGGTCCTGGCTGGTTAGCCTTCTTTCCAACTTTCAGTCTTTCTGTGCTTTTATAGATAATGTCCAGTGTTTTGTTGTACTTAGAGGGAAGAGGAGAAGTGTGTCTACTTCATGTTCTTGGAAGAAGTCTGTGCTCTACTTTTGATAGCTAAAATGTGCTGCATTACCTAATCTTCATCCATGCCTTAGCAAAGACTCAGAAATCCACAACAGATGGACCACATGGATGGTGACATTTTCATCCAACCTGCCAATGCCATTTTTAGAACAATGTCCAGGCTGGGGCGGTCATGGTTTGGCATTCAACTCATACTTATTGAGTATCAGCTGTGTGCCAGGCACTGTTTTAGGAACTGAGAATACAAATCAAAGAAAAGTTATCACAGATGATGTGTTCCTGCTGTTCCCAAGTTATTTGAAATTAGTGTCATATTCAATGTGTGAGTATAAGGTGGAACAACTACCTATACCTGTCCCCATCCTAAACCCAACCTAGAAATTGCAGGTGTACTATCTCTTTTATTCATAGAGTTCGGACATCTATTCTCACTGTGAACTTGAAGTTCAAGCCCTCTGAGACCTGCACAGAGCAGGATCATCATATCTATAATCTCATCACACTATTTAGAGTGAAAAATAGCAATATCTCATCAATCTTCACTTTACTAATCCTACAGAGCCAAGGCTCTTTTCTAGGGCACCTTTCATCAAGTTCATATGAAATGTAGGTATGCAACCAACTTTCAGAAGCCCTTTTTACTTTGGAGGTCTGTGCAACACATTCCTGGGATGGTTTCTCATAAATGCTGTATCCTATCTGTTTCTTTCCATTTCCCATTCCCACTATCCCTTTGAATACTTCCAGTTCTTCATCTATCCCTCTCTTTCATGGCCACATCCACAAGGAGCACCACTTCTTTGCCTGCCCCAGGTGTATAGTCAGTGAATGTGATATCTCTGGAAGTGGCTTAATTGTGAGATGTATACTGGGGGTGTGAAAGTGACATGGGAGCCCAGGAACTTTATCCCACACAATATTTTGATCTTATACATCCTCATGATACCAAAATCTTATACTAGTTGGATATAACTATCAGGGGAAATAAGGAAGAATGGGTAGTATCAGATGTTGGGTGAAAGGAGCTGCACTTTTTAATCTGGCGGTAGTGCCATAGCATGATTAGGCCCTTGCAGGAGGTTGTATAGCAATGAAATACAGTCCATGTGACTTAGTCAGAGCCAGCCATGTTTATGCTTCCAAAGAGGTGCACAGTCCAATATAATAGCCACAAATGTTTATTTAAATTTAAATTAGTTACATTGGTTTTAAGAATTCATTTCTTTAGTTGCACTTTTCATATTTCAGTGCTCAAATGTCATGTGGATAAGGCACCATAATGAATGCTGAAGGGTAGAACTCTCCATTATCACAGAAATTTCTCTTGGATGGTACTTCTATAGAGTGTTCTTGTTAATTTCTGCTGTCTTGTTCCCATCTAAGCCTTTGACTTTTGCCTTTCTTAGATGTAGAATTTCCCATTTTTTGTGTATTCTAAGCCTTTGACTTTTGCCTTTCTTGGATGTAGAATTTCCCATTTTGTGTTTTCCTATTTGACCTTGAAGACCTGTCCTGCTGCTCTCCCTTTTGCCCAGCTTCTGTTCTGGCACCAACCTTTGTTTTGAAGAATTATTGTCAACTCTTGCTAAAAATTTGACCTCTGATCTCTCCCTTCGGTTTTGGATTTGTGTCTTAGTACATAATGTTCTCAATCTGCTAACACCTGAGCTAGGACATTTAGTTCCTCATTTGGCCTTAGCACCTAGTCTTCCCTTTTCTCCCAACTCTCTCAGTCAGGTTACCCTAGAATTTTAGTCTAAAGCTTTTCTGTTCTGGACACATATATTCTGTTGTTAACTCACTGGTTCTCATAATGTTGTAGTTTTTTTAAAAAAAATAATTAATTGATTAATTAAATTATTTTTTTTTAGAGATCTGGAATTGAATGTAGTAATGTTTTATTTGTGTGCTATAACTGGGCTTAATTCGTAGACAATATTGTAAAAAAGTTTTCAAAATGTGGTTATGCCAAATAGCCAATACTTTTTGATGTTGTGAGAGGAAAAAATGGATGTGGGGGCTTATTTATAGTAATAGCTATTTTGAAGAATGCTAGGACATAAATTCCATATGATAAAGTTTGTGAAACTTTTCCTGCTATGCTTGGAGCAATGGTGCACACGATTTAAAAACTACAAAATACTCTGAACTATTGGCTTAATATTAGTTGGTAGTGCTTCCATCCACAGAAACATTTCTTAACTAAACTAGCAATAAATTCAGCTTCATGAAATTTGAAAATAAAAAATTCAAATTCTGCAATTAATTCCATTTTAAAAAAAGATCAATTCAACATGACTTTAGTGATTATGTACAAAAATGTTAGTTGCTTTTTAGTTTTTTTTTTTTTTTCTTGACATTAACTTCTCATTTTAAGATGCACAGAGAAAGATTGCTAAGGGAGGAATCCTGTAATAAAGTGAATACAGAAGCAAAAGAGAACCAATTAAAGGAGGTAAGTTATTAGGAAATGTAATCAATCCTCAATTATCTAAGGACTTACCAGTTCATGTATGTATTTCTTCATCTGTTAGGGAATTGTAGAAAAAAAGAGCAAAATGGAATTTTTATCACTAATTAAAGCCAGCCTAAAACTTAATTGCATCACTACGTTTGGTGCTTTTCACAAAGTGGGCACTTAAAAAAAACTTATGAATTTGTAGATAAAGGGAAGTTAGACCACCGAAGATTAAAATCAGTGAGCGGATTTAAAATGCTTCCTTTGTTGAAAGCATGGTACTAAGGATTCCACAGAAAATAGAAAATAATTTATAAATCCTAAGCAAAAAAATAGATGTTAAGAAGTGTTTCAAAAGTGAATAAAAAACAACAGTGCTTATGATATTTTTATACAGCTTTATGAAATAGCTTATATAATATACACACATGGTTGGATAGTTAAATATTAAAAATATTCTTCAAAGGCATACTTATAGGACATTAGAAAATTTTGGTTTTTAATGAATAATAACTGATATTTTGTGAGTACCTCTAACAAAACCCAATTTCATAAAAATGACATTAAACTTTTAAGACTTTTTTCCTTGAATCACAATTGAAACCTTACAGTTAGGATATCATGTAAAAACTTTTGTAAATAGTGGACTGAATTCTGTGTTCATATTTCCACACGTCCAGAAACTTGTCTATTGGAAAATGTGCATGTTGAAGCCATTAAATTGAGTTGTTATTCAAACAGCTTCTGTTGGATCCCAAAACCAAAATCAAAAGCATGACTAAACATTTATTTTCAACTTACAGTAAATCTAAAGTAATTATTTTATCTACATTAAAAATGGGAGAAAATTTGACCAAGTAAATTGTTTTGAGAATCCCTATTTTATGTATTTGGGCAGGCCCCCTACACCGCCATAGAAGTTTTCTATTTTTCTCATTTGAACTTTAAATATATAGGCTTATGCTTGCATTTTATTTTTTGTTTCTGTAGGTAGAGGCAGATGTATGCTTTGGTGATTTTTATTCTATCGAAGTTCCCCTTCTTTAAAATTGCCCTTTAGTTGGAGCTCACATGCCTCACCATGAACACCCAACTCAGGAGCCGACAAGCTACAGGTGAGGCAACTGAGAATGTGGTCAGTACATGATAGCGAGTCCTTAAAATAGCTGCCTGGGGTGAGAGCTGAGGACAGTGTGGCCACTGGTGGGTCACGGTTAAGCCTAGAACGCTGGTAAGAGGGAGAGAGTGGAGACACGGGTGATCTCTGGGAGACACAGAGAGATGCCGTGGTTCCTGCCCTTCCACTTCTACTTCTGAGATCCCTGCGGTGGCAGTTCTTCATTTCTTGTCTTTGAATGCCCATGGAATTTGCATGTTTACCTTTACGTTAAGCCCCGTTTTATTAAGCTGGACTTAGAGGCTTTCTATTCCTTGCAGTTGAATATACACTTTCTAAAACATAGGTTTTTACATTTTTCCTGGAATATTTATCTTAATGTAGCTATTTTTATTTTTTAGTTTAACCTATAGCTGTTATTTAATCACATTGGATCTCATTGTTTCTAATTAATTTATACCAAATTAGATTATTACAACTTGAACTCTGAAGGTTTTCTTTACCACTTAGTATTTATTTTTTGGAGTTTTATACTATATTTTGATTTCTAAATTGTATAATAGTCCTTTAAATAATTTTTCCTTACAAATAATATAAAACAACAACAAACTTAAAGACATTTTCTGATTCTGAAGCTTGTAAGTGTCACAGGTCATACTTTTGTTATCTCGAATCATTAGATATTTTTAGTGTTGCTGATACTTTATTAGATGAGACAAAAATCAATGCCTCTGTGTCATCAATACAAGTCAGTTATATCTGTCTATTCAACATCACGTAATAAGATAATTAATGAGATTTCCCCCTTTCTTTATCAGACTTAGAGTAAGTATAAATCTCTGTTTTCTACCTAACAATTTTATCTTTAGGATTAAAGGTGTATAGAGTTCAGTATGTAATATTTCACCGTATACAACATGGATTAATGTCATACTCCCTAAGACTAAACCCAAGTGGGGTATTCAGGTTTTAAGATTAAAAAAAAAAAAAAAAAAAAAACCCAACAAAAACTCTAGACCAAAGTAGCACAGATCATTGCTGTTAAAGCCTAAACTCAATTATTTTTATTCATTAAACATTTACAGTAAGAAATGGATTATTTTGAAAGGTCAGCATTCCATATAAATGGGACACGAACAATAACTCCATTCTTTCCCTAAAGACTACATTTGAGCTATGTGAATTTATCCTTCACTTTAAAACTAGGTCAGCAATTCCGCACCAGGAACAGTAGTACTCAGGAGAGTAGCAAACTTTTCTCAACTTGGGTTGGATTTAAATTAAACCAAAACTTTGCAGAGACTGTCTTTTTGAAAGAGAATAGGGCCAAGAAAATAACCAAAATAATCATTTTTAATATAGAGGTTCATAAAAGATTCGCATTAATAAAAAATTAGTAAAGTCTATAGGAAAATAATTTTGCTGAGAAATTCATATTTAAGTAGCTAGTGTTTAAAGTTGGATGAATGTTTTTGGAGGTCTGTAAATGTAAGAAGATGGCATAGATTAGTGGTTGAGAGCATGGACTTACAGGTCAGATAACTAAGTACTAAGTTTAAGTGCTGAGTTTCCTATCTTACTGTGTGACCTTGGGTAAATCACTTACTATCTCAACTCGCAACTTTTCTTATCTGTGAAATGGAGATAATAATAATGCTTCCCTTCTAGGATTATGAGGATTAAATGAGGTATAGCTCTTAGCTGTAGTTACTGACACATAGTACAAGGGTACTTCAAAAAGTCTGTGGGTAAATAGAATTAAAAGATGAGATACTATGAATCTTTCCATGAACTTTCTGGAATACCCTTGTAAGTCTCACACACGGTAAGTTAACACAAAGTAAATCTAACTCATGGCTAATACATAGAAGTTCTTATCAATGACAGCCTTTACATCATCATCATTATTATTATTAGGTAATAGTGTGTAATAGTGTGACTAATTTTATGAAGTTTTTGAGGACCAAAAGTTAAATTAATATACTGCATTATAGCATACTCCTTGCAACAACTCTGCTTCAATTTTTTCATATACACAGCCCCAGATGTGTGCTGTTTTGTCATTCCTCAGAAGCTTGCCAATAGACCTCTTAGCTATGAGCTTCTGGAATGGCCCATTAAAGATTAGATTACATTTTGATGTTTTTCTCAATTATGCCTTTTTCTCCCTTTTTTGAAATGTCACTGTTTGATAGCTATAATTACAAAGTTAAATCAAATTAAAGTAATGATGGGTTTAGATGATAATTTCCCAACTGATGTATTGAGATACTGTGCTACTTATAACCTTTTTTTCTCCATCCCCCAGATTCCTCTATACAGGCCACGCTTTGTTCTATGGAATTCACTCAGGCGTAGAGATCTCTCTGTCTCTCTCTGTTTCTGGGCTTGAGTCAGGGAATGGGACTCTTAAGGGTAGGGAGCACCTTTCTTGGCCCCACACTTCTAATCTTAATTTAGGTTCAGCCAGGAACCTCTGTATAAGTAAGACACGCTCCTTTATAAAATTTGATTTTGTGTTAATGATTTATTAGCCATAGTCATTGAAAAAAAACTTGGCTCTGTGTGTGTGTGTGTGAAACAGAGAGAGAGAGAGAGAGAGAGAGAGAGAGAGAGAGAGAGAGAGAGAGAGAGAGAGAGAGAGAGAGAGAGAGAAAGAGAGAGAGAAAGAGAGAGAGAGAAAGAAAGAGAGAGAGAGAGAGAGAGAGTCTCCCTTCTCTGTTGGAATTTTTTGGCATCCCTGTTCCTGCTGTGACCCCTCTCTGCAATGGCTAAGGAAGTGGGGTCCCTCATTTTTAAGATATCGTCTCCCCTTATGCTATTGATTCCAGTCTTCTCTGATATTTTCTGGCTACTGAAACCTTGGTTATTTTTTCCTTTGTTAGTTTGAGCGCACTGACGTCATTCTTGTTTTCTAGAAACGTTTTCAAATCCTCCCTATCTCAGAAGAATCTTCTAAAAACTTTATTGCTCTCTCGGGTTCCTGTCCCATTCTCCTCCTCTATCCTCTGCTTAGCTTCTTGACAGGCTGCCTTTTGCTCACCACGTAGTCCTGATTTTTACTTTTGTTCTTTTCTCTTTTTTTCCCCAGCAGGATGCTGAACCTTTCTCTTAAAAGGCATTTTGTGGTCTCTTACCTTTTCAGTTGTGTTCTCCTCCGACCAGTGATGAGAGTAGAAAGTTAATGAACTCTGTAGAGGACTGTGATGTAACTTCAACCCTAACCTTTTGTGCTAGACTCCATGTATGAAAGAAAAGGCTCCCCTTAAGTGAGATTATTGGGAGGGTGATGGAGAGAGTATCTTGACTTTGATAAGCTGTAACTTTTATATTCCTGGCAGTTTTTAAAATAATGAGCACATGGTTATTATTTTTACTTCCTCTCAAATCATAAATTAACATTTAAAAAGGAAAAAGAAATGGCTAACCTTACTATTGCTCATTGTCATTTCTCCAGTCTTTCCCAGCCTCCTTGCAGGTAAGTGCACTGGGGACCACTCTGGCCCATGGACTGTCTCTTCGTGGCTGAGGACGTGTGAAGCTCCTGTACCAGTCAGTCTTATTCAGTGAAACAGAACCACTATGAATACTGTAGTAGGGACTTCATATGGGATGAGACCTTGTAAAACTGTGGGGGAAGCTGGAAAATAGGCACTCGCCAGCTCCTCTGATGCACTGGTGTGGGTGAAAAAGAGGAGCTTGCCAGGGAATTAGTGAAGCCGCACAGACGCAGGGCTGGATGAGGGCTGTGAAGGAAGGAGAGTGAAAGTGGCTCTTCTTCACTGTCTCTGAGTCTGGTGATGGTTAGGGGTTCCTGTTCATCAGCAGAGTTAGCAGTTTACAAGTAGAGCTGGATGCAGAGTGGAGGAAAGTGAGAACAAGAGGTCCTGTTGTGTCTGTGTCTGAATATCCACGTCAAGAAGATTAAAGACAAGCTGAAACCTTCCGGAAGATCTTTGTGTTTCTCACTACCTCTAACTAGGACGATCTTCAAAGAGTAATGGCTGCTGTTTCACTTCTGCTTTTCAAATCACACTAATTTCTCTTTTGACCACCTCTAACTGAGAAGCAAATAGGGAAAGAGGTTTCTGGGAAATATGGTTCCAGATTAGCCAAGTTGATAAAGTACAAAACATCTGCATGCCAGCTTTTATTAGCTTGGCTTCCATTCACACCTCTTTTACCTATATTCATATCTAATAGCCAAGTTATGATTCCACCTAACATGATACATCTATCTCTTATGCAATAGAAAACATGCTAATCCTCCCTCCTCTACAAAAAGAGGATCCAGATCCCCCCTAGTCATTTCATTCATCTTTGAGTGATGTTTATTCTCTTTCTAGCTGAGTCACACTCCTGCTTTGATATCCTCTAGTTTAAATATTGGCACATTTTCCTTATCCAATCATCCGTCCATAGACATTTAGGCTGGCTCCTCTCTTGGATATTGTAAATAGAGCTGCGATAAAATGGGAGTGCAGGTATTCCTTCGACATGATGATTTCCATTCCTTTGGGTATATACCCGGTACTAGGATTGCTGGATCATAAGGAAAACGTGGTATATACGCACAGTGGAATACTACTCAGCCATAAAAAAGAATGGAATTCTGCTATTCACAGCAACACGGATGAACTTGGAGAAAATTATGTTAAGTGTAATAAACTGGGCACAGAAAGAGAAATACCACATGCCCTCACTCATAAGTGGGAGCTAAAAAATAAACAAATAAAAAAGAAAGATACAACAATCACAATAATGCATTGAACTTTTAGGAGAGAACAGAACTGTGGTTACTTGAGGTGGGAAAAGGGGGAAGGGGCTAGCGAGAAATTGATAAAGGGTCACAAAGAATAATTATGTTTTGTAATGATGAGTATGCTAATTAACCTGATTTGATTATCATATATTATACACAGGTATTGTTATTCAACTCTGTACCCCACAAATATGTATAATCAATTACGTTTCGATAAAAAATTGACACATTAGGTTAATCACTATTACCATATTATGTTTGATAGTAGGGAAACAGATGAGGGGAAAATAATAAAAAAGATTGGTTAATATGGTTAAGATAAAGATATAGATATATGGATATATATATGTGTGTGTGTGCATGTATGTTTTTCTTTATCACTTTTCCCTCTCCTAGGTATATGTCAATAAGGGTATACACACATAAATATATTCATGTCAAGGTAAGGAGGAAGTACTCATAACTAATATAGTTTTAATTTTTGTAAGTAGTCTCATGGTTGTAGCTGCTTCTTTTAATACCCATTCCAAATTCCATTTGCCCTTAGCAGACAACTTACATGATCATGGTTTCTTGACTGGTAAATTGTCCCAAACCTGAATTCCTGAAGATTCCATGCCATTAGTAGTTCTGACAGCCCTGAGTTCTTGTAGTGTTCTATTAATGTTTTATTTTAAGAATATGTGAGTCATGAGAGGTGCCTTAGAGGAGCTCCTGTGTTCTACACATACACTTCTCTACCTTGTTGTATAGAAGCCACACAGTTGTATTAGTTTTCTACTGCTACATACTGAGTTACACAAACTTAGCAACTTAAAACAGCACTCATTATCTCACAGCTTCTGTGGTCCAGGATTTTAGGTATAGGTGGGCTGGGCCCTCTGCTCAGGGTCTTGCCAGGCTGCAATCAATTTGTTGGCTGAGGTTGTGATCTCATCTAATACTCAGGTTTTTTCTCTAAACTTATTCACAGTGGTGGTAGAATTCAGTTTCTTGTTCAAGGACTGAGGTCCAGTTTACTTGTTGGTTGTTGGCTGGGGAAGGGGGCCACTTTTAGCTTCAGAAGCCACTCTTAGGTCCTAGATATTATCTTATGATGTGATAGCTTATTTCTTCAAGTCCAGCAGGAGACTATTATTCCAGTCTGCTATAAAGAGTCTTACATAATGTAACCTAATCAAGGGAGTGAGAAGGGGATTTTACAGGCACATACTCCAGGTGGTGGAAATTTTATGGACTATCTTAGAATTCTGTCAACTACAATTTTCTCTTGGTAGTCAGAATCAATCATTCCATCAACAACAGTAAGCTTCTTTGACTGCTGATTCACTACTACAAGGAGCGGCAAGCTGGCAATTTCATCTTCAGTTATTTGGAGCTGTTGTGTGTTTCCTCTTAGAAGCATTCCTTCCTTGGGAATAAAGATCTACAAACTTTAGCAGATCCCAAAGTTGTGGGGACAGGAAGCAAAAATTTTTCTAGTGGGTCATTAGGGAGAAGATTTAATACATTTCCCATTCCTTTTTTCCCCAACCAATGAATTTTGGCCATGGGTGGTGGGGAGTGGTGGGAAACCAGCATCATGTCAATACCCATACTCATGCCAAAGGACATTATTACCCCACTTCACAAAGTATGACCAGTTGGCACCATATCTGAGTCTTTAAAAGTTCATTCTATTGCTTCTAGGAAACATCATAAGATCAGTGAATTCAATAAGCAAAATCCCCTTGTTACTCTTTACTTGCTATGAAATAAACTCCTTGGTCAGAAGCAATAGTATGTGATATATCATGTTGGTGGATAAAGCATTCTGTAGGTCCACAGATGGTGGTTTTGATTAAAGCCTTGTAGGCTAGAACAGCAAATCTGTATCCAGAAATTGCCTTCTCAAGTGAAAAAAAATTGCTGCCCTTTCATAAAAGAGATTGTTCACTGTATTCAAACTGTCATGAGGTGATTGTTTTGGTGATCAGTTGATGTTGGCACTCAGGGTTAATTTCTGTTGTTCTCAGGTTGAGTACTGAGCAGCAGCTACTGACAGAGTGGCCTTGGTGAGTGGAAGTCCATGTTGCTGAGCTCATGAAAATGTTTTCTCTTTACTACCATAACCACTTTAATCATGATCTGGTGGAGCTAAGTCTCAGGAGTGGCTGAGGAGGAGGCTGAATGGCATCTACAGAATGAGTAATCTTCTCCACCTGATTGTTAAAATCTCTTCTGCTAGAGTTTTTCTTTGGTGGGCATTGATATGGGACACAAATATCTTCATACTTGGTGCCCATTTTCAGAGATCCATCCACATACTCCTTCCTCAGACTTCCTTTTTACCAAGTGCAGTCATGTTTCTTCCATGCTGTCAACTAACAAATTGTCAACGCTTGCCTAAGAATCTCATAGATCTATACCTCTGGCCATCTCTAATTCAAAGCAAAATAAAAAACTAGGTGCACTGCTCAGAGTTATGCCCACTGGCAGCATTTTCCTTCACAACTATCCTCAGGGCCACGCCTGAGTGGGGCTGTAGTGGATTAGCTCTCCACTTTCAGGAAGTGCCAGTGTACTGTGCAGAACCATTTGTAAACTGGTTGCCAAATTTTTCTTTCTCTTCGATCAACTGGTTAGAGGAACTCCCATAACTGTGGGCTGACAGAGTGGAGTAGGAGCGGAGTAGGAGCCATAGGAAGGTGAACCACTTGCTCAAGCATCCTACTTGTGCTTTTAGGAATTGCTGCTCTTTCATATACCTCTTCCACTTAATGTTGGAGGGCTACTGTTCACTCCCAATTTTGTGGCTTGGTGTGTAAGTCAACAATCAGTTCTTGAGAGTCAATTTAATGTTCAAGATAATTTGGTGGCTATTGTTAAACATCTATCCACCACTAGGACCCAACAAAATCTGAAAGCTATTTCTTAAAATATTTCTCAGAATGACTCCATTGTAAAGCCCATAAACTACCACAAATACTTTAAGCATCATCGTATCTGTATTATATGGTGTAAGTGGAAGAATTGTTTACATGGAAGTCTGGATCTTTTACACAGCCTTCTCTTGTTTGGGTTTCACTCAAAGCTGGCAGCCTATTGAATTACTCAATAATTGATACATAGGAGCATGTCCAAATGAGGTATATTTTGCCTTCAAAATCTAAAGAGGCCCACTAAGCATAGTTCCTGTTATGGGTCAAATGTGTCCTCCAAAGTTTCATGTGTTGGAAGCTTGATCCCTACTATAACAATGTTAAAAGAATAGGAAATCCAGTTATGGTATTTGAAAGGTAAGGCCTTTGAGAAGTGATTGGATTATGAGGACTGTGCCCTCCCGAATGGATTAATCCATTTATGAAGTATTGCATTATCATGGGTGTTGGTTCTGATGGCTTTATAAGGTGAGCGAGTGAGAAGGTTAATTCTCTTGGTCAGGTCATTCTCACCATGTGATACCCTGGTTACCATGGAACTCTGTAGAGATCCCGCACAGAAGAAGGCCCTTACCAGATGTGTTCCCTGGACTGTGAACTTCCTAGCCTCCGAATTGTAAGAAATATATAAATCTCGTTTCTTCATAAATTACCAAGTTGCAAGTACTCTGTTAAAAGCAGTAGAAAGGGACTAATACAATCCCTTTCTCAGCGCTAGGAATGGCCAAATTCAGCAGCTTACTCTTCACCTTGGAAGGGATATAATGACATGATTCTGTTCACTAGACCCCTAGAAATTTTTTGGAAAATTTTTTTGGATATGTATATTTTATCAAAGTGTTTAAGGTAGTTGCTACTTCCTGCTCACAAGATCTAATCAGCATGGTATCATCAATGTAGACCATCATGATGTCTTGTGTATTGGGGAGATTATCAAGGAAGGTCCCTGTGGAATACATTAAAGCACAGAACTGCATAGTTGATATAGGCCTGAAGTAGATTTGTGGTGGTAGATCAAGTGTATTAGTCCTTTTTTGTACTGCTTTAATAGAATACCTGTGATTGGGTAATTTATAAAGAAAAGAGGTTTATTTGGCTCACAGTTCTGGGAGATCTATATCTGGCACAGGCCTCAGGCTGCTTCTACTCATGATAGAAAACAGCAGGCAGCCAGTGGGTACAAGATCATACGGTGAGAGAAAGCAAGAGACAGGGAAGGGAGGTACCAGGCTCCTTTTACCAACCAGCTGTCGTGGGAACTAATAGAGCAAGAATTCACACACTCCTCCTCCCCACCCCAGGGCATTAATCTATTTATGAAGTATCTGCCCCCATGACCCAAACATCTCCCAACACTGCCAAATTGGGGATCAGATTTCAACATAAACTTTTGCGGGGGCGGGTGGAGACAAACATATCCAAACTATGCCATCAAGTGAAAGCATTCACAGGATCAGTAGTTGCAAACCAGGAATGAGGGAATGTGTTGATTTAATTTAGTAAAGAAATCACATATAAAACTGAAGGTACAGTAGAAATATCACCATCAGTTTAAGTTTACAATAACCCACTGTCATTCTCCAAGATCCACCTGTCCTTTGCAAAGGCCAAATAGTCAAGTTGAATAGAAATGTGGTAGGAATCACCACCTCTGTATTCTTCACATGCTTGATGTTGATGCTTATACCTGAAATCCTCCCAGGAATGAAGAACTGCCTTTATTTTATTATTCTGATGGATAGAGGTCACTCTAAAGGTTTCTAGTTGGCCTTTTTCACCATAATAGCCCTTATTCCATGAGTTGGGTAACCAATGTGGAGATATTGCTAGTTGTTAATTATGTCTTTTCCAATAATGAATTCCAGAAATGGATAAGGAACAATGGGTTGATTTCAGGGACTCGCTGATGAGGTAAATCCAAGTCAAAACTTCATTAGTTACCTGACCTTCATAAGTCTACACTATGACAGACTGGTAGTCCACAGCAGTGTTTTGTGTCTGTAGAAATTATGTCAGTTCACAGCCAGTATCCAATAATACCCCCAAAGTCTGGTTGTTTTCTCCTTTGTGATGCAGAGTCACCCTGATAAAAGGCTGCATGTCCCTTAGGAAGGGCTAAAAAAAAAAAAGATTTGTAATATAGATTTGGCTATAATCTAGATTTATAATACTATATTTATAATCAAGGTCCTGTCTCAAGGGACTCAGGCTTCCTTTCATTCAAGAGACTCTGGGTTTGTGAACTGGCTCAAGACTTGGAATTGGTTAAGGCACTATGGCTCTTATTATTCAAGTCAGACACCTGTTCTCCATTCCTAAATATTTTACGCTTATTTAAATGAAGTAAGACCTCAGAAGTTTGACAATCTTAGGTATACCATAATAAATCGTCAAATGCTAAGGATCTCTGTTGTCAAGCCATTTTAATTACTGCTTTGGCTTTGCTACCTATTACAATAGCTGTTCTCACCTTCTCTTTGGCAGTTTAGAGCTTGATTGAGCGTTGCCATATTAGGAAATTCAGCCCAATCAAATATGTCTCTTCTAACTCAACACTTTTGTAATTCATTGCCATACATATTTACTTAGGTTTCTGTTGATAAAAATGACAAAAATCTTGCAAATCTTCAGATGAGTATGGTACTTACTTTGAACTTGACCACCTGGAGCTTGCTGGGACTTAGTCTGGTTGTAGGTCTACAGGCAAGAAGAATTGGTGGGAGTAACTACCTCAGGGGAGGCCATTCCCATTACTTCACAAGGGAGGAAAGTGCTGCTTTTACTGGCAAAGGAAGATTGGCAAAAACTTGGGAATTAGGGTCCTGTACTTCATCAGAATTTACCCATCATATTGTTTAGGGTCCCATTCATTCCCAATTAATGTCCTTACTACAATGTTGAAAATTCAATTGAGGTTGTGATTTAGCCACCCATTGAATTAGACTTTTGGTTTTGTTTCCAGAAATCTTGACCTATAGTTAAAGAAATAAGGGCACCTTTTTAAGCAGACAGAAAAGCTTTTTGTTTCCTTGTCAGTACTGGAGATGGGAATTTAATTAACATCCTGAGTTAATTAACTCCAACTCCATTTTTTTTCCTCCGAATTTTTTTAATGCAGTTAAACAACAAAAAACTAAACCATTCTACTTTGATTTCATTTAAATTTTCTAAAATCGCAAATACTTGACCATTCAAAACTTTGTTCTGGGTCTTTGAGTACCGGTAATAATTTAAATGACTTTTTTTTGCCACTTCACATTACAGAATATCAGAGTTCCCTTTACCAGCAGCGCTAGCATTAATGATGTCTTTAATACTATTTAGTCAGAGAACTAAATTCTTTGTTTTCATTCTTAAACTTCTGTTGCCCTGGAACTACTCTTGATGCCAATAATTGTAGCAGTTTTCACCAGTCAGGTAGACAGAACCACTGTGAATATAATGGAACAAGGAATTTATTATTAGATAAGAATTTACACAATTGTAAGTGATGTTGGAGAAATAAGAATGTAAAAGTAGAATTTGAGGATCAATAAAAAGTCACTAACCAGTGCTCCTAAAGTATTGACACAGGTGGAGAAATTGGTGGTTGTCAGAGAGTGGGTGAAGCCAGATACATCCACCTGCTGCTGAGGGGCTCTAAAGGAAAACTTTTGGAGAAGTCTATAGAAGGTGGCTGCATCTGTGTCAGGTGGTGGGCTGGATCTTTTGTTGATTAGAAAGGCTGGCAGTCAGGAAAAAGAGCTGGACATGGACTGAGGGTAAGCAGAAAACAGTTAGAATCTTCTGCACCTCTGCATTTATCTCTCAGTGTGAAAGGAACAGAGACAAGGTGGAATC
The DNA here is from genome assembly GCF_027409185.1 of Cynocephalus volans. Classification (NCBI taxonomy): domain Eukaryota; kingdom Metazoa; phylum Chordata; class Mammalia; order Dermoptera; family Cynocephalidae; genus Cynocephalus; species Cynocephalus volans. The sequence continues at coordinate 247,245,499 of NC_084460.1, forward strand.
TGCTAACAGCTCTGCATGTCTCTCACTATCTCTAGGCACCGTGATTTTCAGAGCATAATCACTACTATTTCATTTCAGCCTTCCAAATCTTGTAGGAATTTCTTTTTTGGTCACGTATAGTTAGGAAACATACAGAGGAAAGGGATTCTGGGAAACAGTTTCAGATTGGCCAAACTGACACAGAGTAAAACCACCACACCTCTCGTGCAACTGCCAGCTTCTTTTTATTCCTCTGGTGGTGGGTACACTGACCACATGATGAAAAAGCTGAGCCATAAGATCCAAGTTTCTTGTCCTGTAGAAAGGCCACTTTCCTTGGAAAGTTGCCCAAACTACAAAAGACTTTGTGAGGGAAAGATAAATAAACTTTTGTTTTGTTAATCCACTTTAGGTTTGGGAGTTGTTACAGCCTCCTAGCCCCCATTTCTTCTGTAAAGCAAAGGAAGTAATTAATTAAGCAAGATGATTCTTGTTTGGAGGTTGATGGAAGGTGCCCTTTGGCAATGAAAAGAGCTCATGGTTTTTGAAGAGGACAGTTACCAGAAGGTTTATCTGGGGAAAATACCCTGCAGCCAATGTGGTTATTTGTGGCAGGGTGTTTTGGGGAGTGAAAATGTTTTACCTTTTACCATCACATAGTGGGTGGCGCAGGAAAAACAAATTAAGGAGCCTGAGGGAGTTTTTGTGTTTTTGACTCCAGGGAGGAAAGCGTTATGTTCTGGAACAGCCATGCCCCAGACTGAGCTGAGAACCGCCAGTGTATCCAAGTGTTCCATGGCTTCTGACTCTGGACCTAGCTGAGGGAGCTGCTCCAATGCTGTTTGAGCCACATTTCTTCTCTGTTGCTGATTGCTCTTCTATACGTGCTGCACTGACTTCTGCCTTCTTGTTCTAAATCTCTACTCTCTGAATTCATAACCGTGTTATACATCCTTAGCCTGTATACAAGACTCTCACATGTGCTTTTTATTTGTCATTACCTCATTTTTGAATTCTACTCTTAGTCTCTAAGTACTGTATAAATGTTTACTGCTATTTTGATATACCACTGTATCCTCCAATTCAATATCTTTTAGGGCCAAACTCATTTTCTTTTTTGATTAATTTGTTTCTTCCTCATTTTTATTTTCCTGTTTATCAATAGTCGTTCTACTTGTCTAGTCAACCAGGCTAAAAATGTTTCTTCTCCTCTCATAACCAGTCAGTAATATTCTATAAATTTTCTCTTATTTATCCTTAGCCTTTCAAACCTCTCTAATCCAGGGGCCAGTAAAAATTTTATGGTGAGAGCCTTGGTGGTGATGACAGTTAGGGTAGGGTATCACACAGTGAAAACGGTGGAGCAGAGAGAGTAACCTCATTTACTCTCTTTTTAAAACCCTTAGAATGACCATTATTAATCCATTCACTACAGCATGGTCCAACAGTTACAATGCGGATTTAAGCTTCAATGAGGTTGGGGGGGCATCCAGTCTATGCCACTAAGCAACCTCTATCAACCTCTATGTGCCTAGTAATGGGCTAGGTTCTAGGAAAATAAAATCAAATAAGATAATGTACCTATTTTTAAAAAGTTTATAATATATGGAGATATATAATCAATTACTACACTGTAATGTGTTAAATTACTATTTTAGAAGTAGGGATCACAGAGTAGGGAGAGCACATGACATGTAGTAGGTGCTTAATGAATATGTATTGAGTAGATTAAACGATGGATGAAAGCATAAATGAGTAGATCTAATTCAACTATGGATTGAGAGAAGCATGGAAAACTTCCTAAAGGAGAGAATACTTAAAATAAGTTTTAAGAATAAAAATGTGTCAGGAACAGATGAAGGGAAAGCACTCAAGGCAGTCAGAACAGGTATTATAGATACAGAGAAAGCATAAAATACTATTATGTGTTCAGGTAAATGATCTCAAGTGGATGGAACAAAGAATTCATATTGGGCTGTGGTTGGAAATTCAAAATCGGTATTTCTAAAGACGAACTCATGAATTCTCCCTTAAAATTGTTCTTCCTTGTGATTCTCTCTCTTGAAAAATACTACCAACTAAATATAAAATCTCAATATGACCTCCCCTCTCCAATCTCCCACCTCTTTAATTAGTCACCCTTGCTGCAGATTTTACCTCCTTATTATCTCTTCCCTCTTCACCTTCTCCAGCATATCCTTCAATCAGGGTCTTATGTCCTGATTCCTTCTTTCCTTCCTTTATTCAGCAAATACTTACTGGATATCTACTATGTTTATCTACATTACATTGTTATCTAAGTGATAATTCAGATCTGTAAATTTGATCATGTTCTTCCTCATTTGTTCAAAAGAGACCACCAGGAACAAGATCATGAAGAGCTTCATAGACTAAGCTAAACGGTTCAAATGTTACTCTGAAAGCTAAAGGAAGCCACTGAAAGATTTTAAGCCACTGAAAGAGTGACATATCTTCATTGCATTTTAGAAAAACACTCTGAAAGGACTGAAGATGGTTTCCTGGAGGACAGCCCACTGAAGGGATGTTTGAGAGTGGAGCTGGTGAAAGATACTGAGCAGGAATGGGATAAATACTCGAAGAGAATGAGTTACAGTAGCCACAGAGGATAGAGGATAGAGGATAGAGAATTTTAAAGGAAGGAGTTCACAAAAAGACTTTTATCCTTAAGAGAGGGCAGGCTCTCACCAATGATCTGTCACTCTTTCTTTCTTTGGGAGCAGTGCGTGAGGAGATTGGAGAGGCCATGTTAGGGCTTGGGGCTAGAATGTGATGATGTCAGAGAATGACTCTCTTACATGCCCCAGGTTTTCATCTCGTGACACTTGGGCTTGACACTTATGTCTGTGGTAAACTGAGAGTGCAGAAGAGGAAAACTGCAGTTTGTAAGGTCAGTCCTGTTCTCATTTTTCTGAAGTCACTCCCTGTCACTGTCTCACACACTCCTTGCTATCCTCTTTGCACCATGGTAGGCATTTCAGATTTTATCCTAGAATGATGTGACATGGGTGAAGACTGTATTCAATACTCTATCTGCTATTCTGAATTACAATTTTTCCTTATTCTGTTTAACATCTCAAATTCTATTTATTCATATAATTCACAAGGAATTATATTTTCAGTCAAATTACAGTATAAAATGTTCCAGATAACACAATGCCAGCAGTGGAAACATGACCCAAATTTGCATATTCAGAACACACTATAATTATTAAATTGCTAAGGAGAAATTAATGCCCAGAATAATTTGCTTCTAAATTAAATTCTCAAAGAAAAAAATCAAAATTTATCTTTTCATTATGTTTGATTTTGCTAATTTTCAATTGGGTTGAGATTTTAAGTCAGTGAGGGTTCTTTTAGCAGCAACCTGCAGTGTCTTCCATTGGTCCCATTAAGGGGTTTGAGAATCAACTGGACACACTGTATGATTACAATAGGACTTGCTCATTCATATGTTTGAGAAAGCAAAAACATCTCCAGATGCCACAACAATCTTAGCAAAACAATAATACTATCCAGACCCTCACTGTAGATGTCAGCCAAGGATCATGGATTTAGTAATATCTGGAAGATAAATAGGAAAAAAAAAAATAGAAATACTTTTGGTTTTAGCTTCTTCATAATAGTGGTCAATTGGCTATCAATAGTTTCCATTTCTGCAAGTCCAAGGTTTTCATAGCTGCAAGAGCAGAAGTCCAATGAAGAGCAATAGCCTATACAATGCACTTCTTCAAAATAGGCTTTTATTTAAAAAAAATTTAAAGCCCTTTTTATTGGTTAATCTTTACTATTCCAGTGGATCCATCTCTACCATTTATTTTCCTCTTAGCAGGACTTTTTTTTCCCCCCTCATTATGGGTCATTTTGCAGCAGCTGAGAAATAGGATGAGGGTGTACAAACCTAACTCTGTTAGGTTTCTTCTACCAGTATTCAGGACTCCAAAAATTTCAGCTCCTACAGATCAGTAGATGCTTACTCTAGCCCTACACTTCATATTCTAGGCCAAGATGCCTCCGAATGGTGCATGCTCAAAAGTCTGCTCATCTAATAGGAGCCTTTCCTCATTCTAGCTAAGATCTTACTCATTCTGTGTGGGACAAGTCCCAGAAAATGTGATACTGCCTCTCCAGTTTAAATTCTTCTGACACCAAGAAAGAACATCATATTTACATTCATGATCAGATTTCTTCTTGTTCTATTCAAAGGCTCTGAAATGCCCATCATTACTGCTAAGATGAACCCCTGTTCCGGATAAACCTACCTGGTTCTAAGCTCAAGAACACTAGTCAAAGTCTTGCTTAAAATCTTCACCTGGACCCTTGCTCACTTGTACCAAAGTTTTTGGCTGCATAACCTAAACCTGTTAACCCTAGCTACATTCATGTAGACTCCAGCAATAATATAAGCTTCTGCTGACTTCAATGTTGAAAGGACCAAGAAACCACCACTTGTTAAAACGGTTCATTTCAGCTACAATAGAAAGTTCAATCTGTCCATGTCATATTTTGATTTAAAACTAAGTCCTGATTCTATTCTCATCATTTTCCAGCAGATGCACCTTGTGTTGGGGATTTAGAATAAGTAACCACACTTTTTCACTAGTTTCATGGATTCTGAATAGAAAAATAAATATATTTTTTAGGAGACAGATAAAGATCAAAATGTCAACATTATTTGTTGATAAAACTGTTTTCAAAAAATCTGGCTTACACTTGAGGCCAAAATGGGCCTCTTCTTATTTTCTCCCCGAATTATACTATCCTTCCCACTAGCAGGCTCAGTGGCTGGAAAACTATAGGTTTTACTTTCCCACACTCCCCTAGTGAAAAGCATTCAATGAAACTTGCAAGCAGGCAGCTAAAAAAGACAAAATAAAATAAAATAAGGGGCAGTTTGCATGAGAACAATGATTTTTACTTCATTAACTATACCTATTATTAATCAGATGCTCACTAGTATTAGGGAGGTTTGGGATTTGGTGAGTGGATTCATGAGCAGTGGTTTTCTTCCCAATATTTCTAAGAGAATGGATATTCCTGTTCTATGACCTGAGACAGGAGTATGGCAGGACAGGGAGGATAATTCTCCCTGCAGAAGAGATGACAATGTCAAATGCCACACAAAAAGGTCAAAGTAAAGTTCAAGAAAGATAAGGACAGAAAGCTGTTCAGGGAGTCTAGCATGGTGGGCATCGTTGGTAATCTTAGAAACAGTATTTCCTGTAGTGCCATGGTTCTCAAACTTTGGTTTGCTTAGAATCACCTGGAGGGCTTGCTAAAATGCAGATTGCTGGGCTCCAACTTGTCAGAGTTTTTGATTCAGTAGGTCTTGGATGGTGCCAGTTGAATTTGCATTTGTAACAAGTTCCCAGGTAATTATGCTGCTGGTCTGGGAACCACATTTGGAAAACCACTGCTGTAGAGTGCCGAGGGCAAAAGCTAACTTGAAGTTGTAGGGTAAATGGACTATGAGAAAGCACAGGAAGGATGTGTTGGATATTCTTTTAAGATACTTAGCTATGAAGAAAAGTAGAGAGAAAAATAAATGTTGGGACTGGAGGTTATGTGGAGCTGAGAATAGATTTCTTTTAAGTTATGCAGATATCTTTATTTCCATGGCATTTATTGTAAGGGAATTGGTTTTGATGCACATTTACAGCTGAACACTATTATAAACTATTTTTATAGTGGTTGTGTGCTGGATATCATCTTTCCCAGAAGAGCCACTCTCTCCATTTTTTACCATACTCTGATATCTCCCTTGCCATCTGGCTTCCTGATGGCTTTGGCTAATGGGGATCCCTGGCGGAAATCAGAAAGAGGGAGGAGGATGAGGCTGGAGTATTTGTTCTCCTGGCTTCTTCTCTGCCAGGTTGCCTTGGGCTGGCTCTGTCCCTTGACACAAGACCATTGCTCCTCTCAAGATGACCATTTTTAAAAGATTCTTTTCTTCCAGATTCTGTTAACTGTTTTCTCCATTTGTTCCTATTCTTCTTTTTTTTTTTTTTTATTATTTCTGACCATATCATTATTAAGTAATAGTCATTATCACACCTGCTTCGAATTATCCTATTTTGAGGATACTATCTGGGATGCTGAGTGATATAAAGTGCTGATATGGATTATGTCCCCCAAGTTTTATGTATTAGTAGCTTGATCCCCCTTGTGACTGTTAAGAGGGTGTGAAATCCTATTATGGTAGTTGAAAGTGGGGCCTTGAAGATTTGATTAGATTCTGAGGACCATGCCTAGTGAATGGATTAAAAATGGCGGTCGGGGGTGTGGTTCTGGGGACTATAAAAGGAGAACACATGAGAAGTTATCTCTCTCTCTCTGCTCTGCCATTTCTGCCATGTGAGACCCCTGGGTCACCGTCACCACCACCGAGATGCTCACCAGATGTATTTTCTGCACTGTGGACTTCCCAGCCTCTGAAACTGTGAGCAATAAATTTCATTTTCTTACAAATTGCCCAATTTTGTGTATTTTGCTATAAGCAACAGAAGCAAACTAATACAGGTGTGCATGCTCACATGCATGTGTATGTGTGTTCCTGTTCATGACTCATTGATTGGATAAGGAAAATGTGGTATATATATATACACAATGGAATACTACTCAGCCATTAAAAACAATGAAATTCTGCCATTCACAGCAACATGGATGAACTTGGGGAAAATTGTTAAATGGAATAAGCCAGGCACAGAAAGAGAAATACTGTATGTCCTCACTCACAAGTGGGAGCTAAAGAATAAACAAATAAATAAAAAAGAAAGATACAATAATCACAATAATATGCTGAACTTTCAGAAAGAGAGAATGGAACTTTGGTTACTAGAGGTAGGAAAGGAGGGGTTTTAGCGAGGAATTGGTTAATGGTTGATTACGTTACGAAGAATGATTACTTTTTGTAATGATGCATATGCGAATTATCTTGATTTGATCATCACATATTGTACATAAATAGCGATAGTCAGCTCTGTACCCCATAATATGTATAATCAATTACGTGTCATAAAAAATAAATAAATAAATGTGAGTTACATCCCTTCCTCCACTTTCAGTTCATGTGATTCAGGGAGGAATGTCTGTTCTTCTCCAGATCCAGGAGTTGGCATGTGACCTGGGTATATTGGTATGTATATCAATTGGTGGCTACTTCTAAGCGTTAATATTTATTTTGTTTAAACCATTTTGAGTCTAGTTCTATGATTTGTAATGGAAATTGTTCTGACTGATATGTTCCTTTTTCCTCTCTTGTTCCATGTGTGTTCCAATTTCCACCTTTTGGCTATCTGCATAGCACTTCTTTGATCTTTCTCCAATTCTCCAGATTCTTCCTAAATCTGCCTTTTTCTACTCCAAAGGTACATTTGTATGTATATATTCCTTCTTGAACAACCTTATAAAAACTGTATCAGAAATATGTTTTAACCTGAGGAACAAAATTGATTTCAAAAAGATTTTGGTGGTGGAGTTGAAATACTGTATTTACAGCCTTACCTATACATATGAGGCTTTAAGATAGAAAAGACTCAAATGGTGCCATTTTAAGTCTTTAGACCCTGAACCATAAAACCATGAAGTTATTATGGGTTTACTTCAAAACTATCCTTTGTTTATACTTTTTACTATAGCTTTGTTGGTTTACCTCCCACATCTTGAACAATAGCTAGATCAGGCTGTAAGACATTTGAGGTATAGAAATCTAAGACAGCAAGAAGTAAAGTAAGAACATTTTTGTGGGGGTAACAGGTAAAAAATTAAGTGTTAAAATAGGTATAGGACCTTGGTGCCTTCTGGATTCTGAAGTTTACTCCCATTGCTTAGCAACATTCAGTAGGTATGAGAGATATCGAAATATATATTCTAATCTCCAGAATTTAACACTTCTAAATGTACTTTCCAGTTCACTGAAAAATGTATTTTTAAAATATGTAAACTACTGCCATTTGGAATGAAGGAAGAATTCATTTATTTAAAGTACCTTTTTAAAAAAAGCCCTAGTTCATGTTTATAAAACCTGACAAATACAAGGAAAGAAAGTGTTAATGCCTAGATTTATTAAAAAAAAAATAACAGTGAATGAGAAAACGATAAACTAGTCCTATGAATTTGAAGTACAGTTTAGCATTTCAAGACATAATTTTTTAAATACCAGATATTTAAGTTTCCAAGTAAGTGGAAAGTTGATAGCTTCTTGTCAAAGCATGTGCTCTTTAGTAATTTCATTGGCAGATTTTTATTTCACAAGCTTCCACCCTTTTGTGTTCCATGCCACCCACGTTACGCTGGGAGTGATAACAGGGCTCCCCAAGGAGCTGACAGTGGCTACAGATGTGCTCCTCCCCCACTTCACCTTGCACCAGCAGCTGATTTCAGCAGCTGTTTGTGATCCCTGGCAGATGTTAATTCGTTCATGCCTTGGGACAGTTGCTTAAGGTGGCAAGTGTTTCTTTGGGCTGCTGGAAAGAGGACAGGCTCTACCTACAGCTGCTGCAGAGGGCTTCTAGATTTTCAACAGCTGTAGAGGAATGCAGAGATCCAACAGCTTTTTGTTTCTAAGTCTGCCATTCAGAAGACTTAATCAGAGCTGTAATTCAATTGTTACACATAGCATTGTCATCTGTTCTACTGACAATGCACAGAAGTTGTCAGGAAACTCAGTGAACTCATAAGGAATGTTGGCTTATTGCTGTCTCTTTGAAAAATAATGACTTTGCTTCTAAGAATTCTGTGTAATTCAAAGTAATAGGGAAGAATCGTGTATTGAATCTGCCTCCTTAGTCCAATGGTTCTCAGCCTTGGCTGCGCACTGGAATCACTGAGTGCTTAAAGAAATGTGGATGCCCAAATCCCATTTTCAGAGATTCTAATTTTGATGACCTAGGGGGTAGCCTAGGCAATAGGATGTTTAAAAGCTTGCGAGGTGATAGCCACGTCCAGCCAAAGTTGAGAACCACTGTTGGTCCAACTTACTCTCTGAAATTGTTCTTAGAACCATCCTCTTGTCTTCTCAGTTAAATCCAGAGCACCCTTCTTTGTCTCACTTGAACTCTGGTTTTACACCTGTTCGGTTCATACCCAAGCTATTTTAAAATTGTCACCTGGCACCTGGCAATTCTATGATGTTGTACCTTCCCTTCCCCATGAGTACTTCATTTTCTAAGCAGCCTATCAATATATCACTTCTTTCTTTTTTGTCAGCTGTCTGCTGGAGATTTGTAAGAAGCTAATAATTCCTAAACTCACACAAAATAAGGGGTTACATTTAATTTTTTTCTCTTGATATTGATCTTTTTCCTTTTTTCTCCTTTCCATTGTGGCTTGCCCTTCTTCAGGTAGAAGCCCTCAAGGAGATGAAGAACTCAGACGAACACTAGCTTAGATATTGTGTTTATTTTAAGATGGGGTTCTATTCCGGTATGTAATAATTCTCAGAAAAGAATTGAAAAGCTTAAGTAATTAAATAATGCCCTTCAGTACAAGTAGAGCAGGGTGGATGATCCCAGAGGATGTCTCATACTCACTGGTAATTTGGAAAAATTAAACATTAAATAAGTGTCTGTGATCTTATGAAGAAAACGGAAAGTTTAATAAACAAATACATCAAGTAATTAGGAATTAATAAAAAATAATTAGTGGGCAATGTTCTCTCTGTTTTCTGTGCTCTCTTTGGATGCTGAAAATAAAACTATAAATAAATGAAACAAGAATGATTTTATTTTAATGTCTGTCTGACCTCTCATGTTTCTTTCATCAATCATCAACAGTGGCTAGTATTCCCTAAGAATGGGTCTTGAAGATTTCACAGACATTGGTCTCTATTGCTGAAGTGACATGGGGTTTACCCTAGGATTCTGCGAGTGAAATGCCTTTTCCACCCTCACTCATCAAGAGAATAAAAAATGGGGTTACAGTAAGTGCTTTTAGTATTGGAATTATTTAGATCATGTTTCCACATGTTTTTGTTTCACAATATAATAATTTAACTTACTATTTCATTGTACTTATGTGGATAGAGTCATTGAACCTCCAAAATAAACTTTAATTATATACTAGGCAAGCTTCACAAGAATGGCACATCTAAGTCTAATAAAATCTTCATAGGTAGGATAATTAAACACATCTCACAGATAAAAAAAACAGTGCTCAGAGATATGAGTATTAAATAACTCGTGCACTGTCACTCAGAGGACAGTGGCCTAGAAGACATTCAAATCTAGCGCTGTCTGGGCCTACGTCATGAGAGGTTTTTTGATTCAAGCACTAAATCTTGGATTTCAGGTTTGAGATGTTATACTTTGGTGATACAAGCTGTAGTTATAGCTTTGCGCTTAAGAGGTTGGACTTTGGAAACAGATAAATGAGCATGTGATTCCTGGGATCACCTAATAATAGCCCTGTAAACCTCTGCTTTTTCACCTAGAGAATAGGGTTCTTATTACCTATTTCATAATAGAATGGAATCCTTACAAAGGACTATGTGTAATTATGTATTATAGACAATATATACATATACATACATAACTAAGTATTATGAATAAAACACTCAACTGGGGCTGGTAAAGGGTAAATACCAAAAAATAGGAATAGCGTTATTATTTTTTATATTATTTTAACATTTGACACCTAGAATAATTTAACCATTTTTTTGATATTTACATTATTTGACAGTCTTAGTTTGGAGCTTTAACTATTCATTTGTTATTCAGCACATATTAATTGAGCACCTATGACGGGCCAGGCGCTGTCTACACTGAGGATATAGTAGTAAACACAACAGATACAAATATCAGCTCTCATGGATTTTACATTTGTGGACTAATTATCTTGTCTTTCAGTTAGCAGAAAGATCCAAATCACTACTAGAGAATTAGCTATTTAAAACAAAGTCCATCTTATCTTTTCTATTCTATTTGATATCAAATATTTCAAAGAGATTTCTTAATTTTAGCCATAGAAAAAGTATGCATTTCAGACATGAAAAGATCAAGTGTTGCTAACAGCTATCCTGAATTAACCCATTTAAATTTCTTTGGCTTAGAAGACATACTAAAAATCAATTAGTACCATATAATGGGGCTGCATAACTATTTTATTCATTCTCTGTATCTTTCACCTGAAACCATCATGTTTTAAAATATGAAGTCAATTGATTAAGCACGGTACATGCACCTTAATTTAATATTAACAGCACACTGAAATGCACTCTAGTAGTTCAGCCAGGAGCAAGATAAAGTGAAGGTACTTGAAAGCCATGTGCAGTAGTTGACAGATCTCAGATGGAGGTGGCATGCCATTTGTTTATTTTTCTATGATCAGAGCAGCAAAACCACAGAAGGAAGTTAGATGGATACAGATTAAAATAGGGAACTGAAAATCTGAGGGTTAACACCTTCAAGTTTTTCTTGTTATTTTTTTTTTTATGTATGTTTCTGTCTTTTTCTTTCTCCTGTTACTGTAGGAATTGGACGATAGGAAAATCTGAACTAGTCTAGAGAATACTGGAGGATCTTGTAAAGAAGTTTGGGGAGAAATTCAGACAGGCAAAATAAGGCCAAATTGTTCTGTGTACATTAGAATTATCAGATTTTTATAAAAGCTTTGGAAACTATTTCAAAATATAAGTGCTATGGAACAACTTAAACTGCATCTCAAACTGCCTCACCTTTCATGACTCAACTCCATGCAGGTCTTCTCTACAACCTATGCAATGAATGTTCTGGGTTCCCCTTTCCTTTGCCTGTACTTGTGTACACACCATTTTTGACGGCTACTAACATGGGCCCAACTTATCAAGTTTTGAAAAAAAATCTATTACTAACAAAAGGCAGTAATTAATGTTGTAGGTATACTTTAAGAAAAAGAGGTCAGAAAAGAGAACAACTTTTTATGTTACTTAATAAAAAGCAAGTTAATATTTTTTGCTTGAAAATGCACATGCAGTATAATTTTTATTTGCAATGACAGTGAGAATGGTTTTAATCAATCCTTATATTGATTGTGCTAGATATCTCCCATTTATACCTGCAAATCAACTCTTCCCCTTCCCCTCACCCGGACACAGGACACTGTTCTATATGGACCACTTGTTTTCCAGCCTCCAGGTGGGGTTGGCCAGTGAAAAGCCTCAATAGGAGATGGGAAACATCAGTGTGTTTATTCCCCTGGCTCCTTCCTTGTGGAGCTGCCTCAGGCTAGCCTCATCAGGCTTCAAAGAAAGGCCCTCTCAACACATCTTCTTCCTCCTGTGTTTCAGTAACTAACCTCTCCCCCTCCCCTTCAGACCTGGGGATAATAGCACCCTGCTGTTGATTTTTCCATATCATCCTTACAGATGTTCAAACAGGTCACCTAAGTTTCAGGATTATTCATTCTCTGCCCTCTTTTCTGCCCTCTCTTGCCTTCCCCTCTTTCTTCCCTTCTAGGACATCTACAATTTCTTTCCAGCATTTACCCAGCCTTTTGCTCGTGGAAGGTAATGTGCACCTTGGGGCATAAATCACGATTAGTCCAGCAACTCATTTTAATCCTATTCATCTTTCCAGTGATTGCTTTACATATGTTCATGTGACCTAGTTCTGACCCATAAGGCCTGAGGGGAAGACAGCCATCAGAGAGTTTCTCGGAGACTTTTCCTTCCCAGTGACAAGAGACTTTATCAAAGAAAGGTTTTCCTCTTCTAGGCTAGATGCTGTTGTGTTTGTGTGTGACTCCTGAAGCTGCTACCACCATCTTGTAACCATGAGGAAGACATTCCTGACATATTGCGTATGGCTGAGCAGGAAGTTGGAGAGCACCCAGGCTGATGTCTTTGTGCCTGTGAACGTGCAGATCTGGAACCACCTGCCTTGTTATGTGCCATTATGTACATATTATTAATTAAATGACTTAAATAGTGGTGAATTTTTCTGTCATTTTTCAGCTAAAAGCACCCTGAAATAATTATTTTTCTGCATAAAAGTGGTCTAGAACAAAGTTTGACTTGATATATTTCACTCCAAATTATTCTTAAAAACTGTAGGTGGTCCATTAACCTAGGAGGAGTGGGTGGTGAGGAACAAGTATTATAATTTGTACCTTAATTGTGTGTATACCCTTATGGCACAGACATAGGAAAGAAAGAAAACACCTAACCCTAATTCCTTGGAAAATTGTTTTAAATTAGTGAATAAACATTTAATATGAAGGAATTTCAGTGGTTGGACAATAACAATAGAAATTATCCAGCAGTGTAACTATCAAAGAAAATCAAAGCTCATCTGGTATTTTACCTCTAGCTGCTATAACAAAGTATCATATGCAAAGTGGCTTATAAATAACAGACATTTTCTTCTCACAGTTCTGAAGCTGAAAGTCTGAGATCAGGGTGCCAGAGTGGTTAGGTTCTGGGAAGGACCCTGTTTTAAGTTGTAGATGGCTGACTTCTTGTTGCATCCTTACATGACAAAAAGAGAGTGAGAGAGCTCTCTGAGGTCCCTTTCATAAGGACACATGCCATCCATGAGGACTCCATCCTCATGCCTTAATTACCTCCCAAAAGCCCCACCTCCAAATACTATCACATCGAGAGCTGAGATTTCAATATAAGAATATTGGGGCATTCGGTCCATTGAATCTAGTCTTAAAACATTTAATTAAACATGTCATTGGCAAGATAAAAATCAAACTTGAGTTATTTTGAAAAAAGAATTATTTCTGTGGGGGAAAAATATTGTTAATTGCTCTTTATGAGCTTTGATTTTCATTGATAGTTACACTACTGGATAATTTCTATTGATATTGTCCAACCACTGAAATTCCTTCATATTAAAGGTTTCTTCATATAAAAGGGACTTAGCTACTCCCTGTTATGAAAGCAATAGTTATTTGCACCCTCTGTACTATGAGTTTTCTCTTTTTTTCTTTTACAGGATCCCTCTCCCATTCTTTTGACCTACCAGTTCTACCAATCTTCCATGATTATCCTCAGGGCTAACATGCTCTGAGAGGTTTTTTTTTTTCTGGTCACTCAAGGGACTGTGCTTTCCCTTTTTTGCAAGTCATAGTATTAATTCACTACTTACTGTAGGTAGGGGCACTTAGACTTGGGGATCTAAAGGAATGTTCAAACTTTTTGCTTTAGGATAAAATACAACATTTTAACTTTGCCTCCAGCTTCTTGTAGGACCTGGCCCCACCAGCCTTACCAGCCTAGCCTGTGTCAATGTGAGGAGTCCAGCCACTTGGGCCTTCTTTCGGTTCTTTGAACTTCTCTCAGCATTCACCCTTCTCTTCTCCTTGCCAGGGGTGCTCTTCTTGGCATGTTGCACTTTGCCTTGATAAGTCCTACTCAGTCTTCAGACCCTTGAGAATTAGGTTAGTTGCCCCATTCTTTGCTCTCAGTACCTTGTGCTTCCTCTGGAAATGCCTACCACAGTGGCAACATTGGGCCTGGCATGTGCTTGTATCTTCAATGTCAGCTTCATTCTTTGAGGATCGTCTTCCTCTGGTGTATTAGGGAAAAGGAGTGTTTGGCTCCTGCTATGTTGAAGCCACCCACTTGGCACCGACTTCACCACATCAAGGGCTCCTGTTCTCTATTCTCAGTAATGCCTTGGATACGGCTTGCTTTGCACCTGCTGTGGCACTCTGAGACCACCGTTGTCTTCAGTTCTTGCTGCTAGCCTAAAGGAATTCCATTTACTGACTTTTAATGCAATTACCCACAATCCAGCTGACAAAAGTCTGTCCATGTATAACATACTTTACTGAAGAGTTAGGGATTACAAGAGGATATTACAATACAGGAGAAAAACACCTGCAACTAGATGTAAATTATCACTATTACAAAAGTTCAAGAGAAAAAATTTCATATAAGGGATCTCTTTATGGGCGACCTTGATTCCTAATCTCCTTTTCCAGTATCGGTTTGCCCTCCTTCACACCTTGGAGAGTGAGATCTTCTCTTCAGACCATCCTGGGGTAAATTTTGATCCATTTTTGAACTCTTTACTCAGAAGTGCTGGTCTTGTTTTATAATTCTTGTCTTGCTGTCCACAAGGTTTAGCTAAGGGATGTAATTAACAATAGTGGAACATTTCTTAAAATCTGAGTTCTGTCTAAAATAAAACCATGAAGGTATTCTATAAGACCATTTAGAGAGGGTTTTTTCATTTCAAGGTCCCAAGCCTTAGTAGACTTTGTACTCCTATGAAATAAATATATTCTTCCTCTTTTTAAAATCTTTTGATAGACATTGTTGGAACACTTATGTACACACACACACACACACACACACACACACACACACACACACTCCAGGGAAAACAATAATTCTCATAAACTGTACAGTGTAGATGCATGCTAAGGAATGGAAACTTTCCCCTGAATCTAGCATAATCTGAATAGTTCACTGTCTCCTCGATGGAAATGAAAGTTGATGCAGATAGGTGACACTTTTTCTTTGTTTACTCTCCTCCTTTTAGACCATGCTCAGAAGCTTGTCAGTATACAGTGGGACCCATTACTGTACCTTTTCAAACTAAGCCATCTGCTCTTTAGGAAAAGCAAACAAACAACTAGGGAAAGCTTTAAATGACAGTTTTCCCTGTACCTTGTGCCAATATAAATTCTTTGTAAGGGTGCTCTTTCCCACTGGACTCATAATAGGATTTGGGAGAATCCAAGCATTTATATTCTCCCCTAAGACATGCCTCAATCAGAAGTCTGAAAGGAAAACTCTTATTTCATTGCACATAGGATAAAACTGCTTAATACGTGTCTACTGTGCTAAAATGTAAGCACCTAAAGGCATAAGTGGCATCTACCTTATTCAGAGCTTAGCTCTTGGGGCTAGCGAAATACCATGCATAAAATAGGTCTTCAATAAGTACACGTGGAATGAAGAAATGGAGGAAAAAGGAAAGAAGGTTGGACCTAGGCAGAACAGTAGAAATCCTTACAAGTGGGGATACAAAGACACAGAGAGTTTAAGTAACTCGATTGCAGGCAGTCACACAGGTAGTGATTGAAAACATGGGAAGTGGAGCATGGGTTTCATACCCAACACTCATGTCTCCACACTTGGACCATTGCCAAGCCATGGAATTGGATACTACTAATTATCTAATTTCCTGCCCCAGCAATGGAACTTGGGGTACTTTGTCCCCAATAAGAAACTTCAGAAGTCTACGGTGAGACCTATCCTAGGGACAGCAAAGAGAGAGCTCAGTCCCACAGTACCTACAAAGCAGGCAGAAGATCAAGCCAATGATTCAGGTGTAAGAAGTAACACTGGCAGATAGTTATCACCTGATAACTGGGAGAGAGGAGGCGAATTCTCAATCGGCAAGACTAGAACCTAAGTACTACAATCAGAATGTGGAGGAGATTCCTAGGAAGAGGGACCTACAATTACAAAGATGCTGAAAATGGAAGATGCTTGACAAGGCCAAAGAGCAGCACAGAGCCAGCGTGGATCAGAGGAGTGAATAAGTGATGTGAGCTGAGGATAAAGAGGTAGGCAATGCACATTCCCCTACCCCCACCCCAGGGCTTTGTAGGCGGTGGCAAAGTGATTCCATGGGCAATGGGAGGCCTTTGAAGGGCCACAGACAAGAAAGAACCACAATCTCATTTACATTTTAAAATCATTCTGGCCACAGTCTGAGGAAGGGTAGGCTGCCAGGGGAAAGAGCAGAAGCAAGAAGACCACTGCAAGGTGATTGCAATAGTCTAGTTGAGTCCTGACAGTAGGCTTGGACTAGAGAGGTCGCCATCTCCACTCATGTCCCCTGTCTGGATCTGATTAGAAATGCTATCTGCTCTGTGTTCCCACACTCTTTAACATTCAGCCTTTTAATATGATTGTATGTCTGTATGTCTTGTATCACCTGTAAGATTATAGATGCCCTGTTGACCTTTGCGTCTAATGTAGAACTCAGTACAGTGCCTTGCTCAGACCAGGCAGATAGTGAAATTGTATTTGAATGTGAAGTAGCTATTTTAATAGAGATTTGATGCAACAAATGAATTTCATGGTAAATTCATGGAAACTCACTACACTTTTCAGGTTCTGCCTGAGAGAACTTTATTTATATGTTGCCTACAGCCCTTAGTATTTTCTGCCTTGTATTATAGTTATTTATGTACTTAGCTTATTTCTCCTACTAGATCATGAGCTACTTGCAGGCAAATTACTGTACTTGGTTTACCATTTCATACCTCGATGCACATAGTGGGTATTCAGTAGATATTTATTGAATAGGTTAGACCTAGGGAAATACTTTTTCAATATATGTCCATTGCAGCTGGGAATGGTATGCTGCTCTCTTAATGACCAGAATGTAATCACATCCATGAAGCCAGAACATCTCTTTGGCTACCTAATACATCTCTCAGCTATTCCCATGGTTATTACTAAAGGAAGAATGTCGGCGGTGAGCATTGGAAGCTTGAGGAAGGTCTGGTACCAGAAGTTGCTTTTTCGATTGTGATTATTATCCTTGTATGGCCACAGCTCTGATTCCTCCTAGTATGTCTGCTTGTTCCTTGTGTCCATGATAATAAACTGAAAGTAACACTAGTATGTTTAATTGGGGTATTGTTCAATGAAATAAAGTTCAGGAGATATATGGGAAGACTACGAGGTGGCAGGGGACAGGAGGGAAATGAACAGCTACATGTGGGCAAATGTTGGACTGGAACAAAAGATCCAAGATACTCACTGATGCAGTAGCCAACAAAAAAAGGACAGAGCCAACAAGAGCAAACACAAGAGCAGGGTTCATCTTCCCTCCGTGGCTTTGTTCCTCCATTTCCTTTACCCCATTATCTCGATAGCAAGTGGAGGAGAAGAGGAAGACACTGATAGGTGACAAGGGCATAACAATGGTAACTAGCACGTGCTGAGTGCCTGCTGAGGGTCAGAGGTTATTCTAAGTACTTTTTATGCATAAACTCACTTAATTCTCACAACCTTGTGACAGAGGTTGCTCTATCATGCTCATTTTGCAGATGAGGAAGCTGAGGCACAGAGGTAACTTAGTAATGTAACTTGCCCATAGTCAAGGAAAATGGAAGAGAAATTTCAAGAGATGTGGTCAAGAGCTATTTATATACATGTAAAGATGAAAAGAGAATCGGACAATAGATTCCATAAGAGTACCTGAAAATTTATTTCCTCCTCCTTCTCTGAACAAAGTCAGTCACTGAGCACTGAAGCCATACTATATTTTAAGTGTGATGAGAAAATGCTTCTGGTAGCAGTATTTCTATTCTGCTCCATAAATTACACAGGCACTTTCTGAAGCAGCCTGTTTAAATATGTTGACTTACTCTTCCTGTAAAATGTTTATAGATATGATTTGCTACATGGGACTATTTTAAAGACTCCAGGCACTGCCAGAGACTATAACAGCAGCTAATTATAAATTGGTTACTAGGGGTATGCCAAGTAGAGACTTGGTGGGTCAGGGTACAATCACCACCAAAAACTAAACGGAAGATAAGACACTGGAAAGTAAGAAGAAAAATCCAAATATTTAAATAGCAAATTTGACAGCATATAACACAAGAAACCCTGTCATGGGACAGAAGAAGTATTTATTATATATAGCTGAACTAGGCCAAATGCAAACATGCTGTTGTCTTAAAAAATTGAAAGGACTAACTCAAATAACAATGAAGGAAGACAAATATGTTCATAGGGAAGACATACAACTTGGTCACATTGGTATCCCTACTCTGCAAAAGCTAAGTCACAGCTTTAACAGGCTAAGGTGAATTGTGGGTCTAAATTCACACATATTTTAGAATTATAGTACAATAGCTGTCCAAATGTTAAGTATCATTTCAAGATGCAAGATAAAAAAATCCTAGAGGGAAACTCTGTTTACTTCTTCAACATGATTAAAAAGATAACACCCAAGGGATTAATGCAATGCATATTCATTTTTTTTAAAAAAACATCACATTTAAGATTGGTTTAGAGGTTGAGGAGGTGAGTGAGATGGGAACAAACATTTCTTGAGCTTAAATTAGATAAGTATTTGTATTAGTCCATTTTGTGTTGCTATAATAGAAATACCTGAGACTGGGTAACTTATAATTATTTGGCTTACGATTCTGGGACAGTTGCATCTGGCACAGGCCTCAGGCTGCTTTACTCATGGTGGAAAGTGGCAGGCAGCGTGTGGGTACAGGCAGATCACATGATGAGAAGAAATGAAAAAGAGAGAGAGAGAGAGAGAGAGAGAGGAGGTGCCAGAGTCCTATAAACAACCAACTCTCATGGGAACTAATAGAGTGAGAAATCACCCACTACCCGTCCTCCCCCAGGGAGAGCATTAATCCATCCATGAGGGATCTGCACCCATGACTCAATCAGTTTCCAACACTGCCACATTGGGGATCAGATTTCCATACGAGTTTTGGAGGGGACAACATATCCAAACTCCATCAGTATTGCCAGCCCTGTTTTAAATTTTAGAAATCTAAGACTTGAAAGAAAGAGAGAGAGAGAGAGAAACTTTCCTGAAATCATGAATTTAGTATATGATGAAGCCAAATTGACCCTCAGACCAGTAGACCAGTATAGTTCTTTCTATTACACAACTCTCTTCTTTAATAAATGCTCAAATAGATTAAAAGTTGATCTGTTGAGGTCCACGTTCCCAACAGAGGTCAGATTCTTGTAGAAATGCAAGCTCTCAACTGAGCAGTGAAAAAACAGGTCATTTTTTTCTGTTATTTCTAGTAACAGATACAGGCCAACATATTCCAGTGGACTGAGAAAATGATATAGAATTAACAGCAATGGTATTTTAATCACTTGCAATTACTTTTCAATTGTTATTGAAAGTTCTCCAAAATCTCAGCATTCAGCTTATGATTGGCTTCCAAAATTGCTAAAAAACTACATCCATTCTTAAAGGAATGTAGTCTGATTCCTCTTCTTCCTCTCCTCTCCTCCATATTCCATGCACCTATGTCTGTGTATCACAAGTGTGTGTGTGTGTGTGTGTGCGCGTGTGCGTGTGCGTGTGTGTGTGTGTGTGTGTGTATTGAGGGAAATGGGGAGGAATAAGGAAGGAGATATTCTGCCTGTTGGAATATCTGTTGGAAAACAGTGGTGAATTTGTGGTCTTCCTCATTTGAGAACTGTTGCTCCTTCATCTATCTGTGGCTGTGCAGCTGGCTTCCAAATGCTGACTTTCTCCTACAGCAACTTTTCGCTCTTTGGGTGTTCCAAAGGGGATCTCCTTCTGTGTGGTTCCTTGAGTAAATGGCCCGATTGAGACATCCCCCTCCCATTCCACAGTGAGGACTTTTCTGCCCCACACCCCTAACTTCGCAGAAAGCAATCCAAACCTCACTGCCTTGCTGTTGGGGTCCTCTTATTTCAGTGGGCTGTCTCTTGAAGAAAGGTCTTAGGAGGGCATAAGGCTTGGCAACCTTGCATGGTACACTTGTACACTTAAGAGTCTGAGTATTGGAAATGCCTGCCCACTAGATGAGGGAAAGAAAATAATTTGATGGCTTCAGTTATTGTTAACAATATTCATATTACCACGTTAGTAAGTAAGAGTTGCTGTTAATCTTGCACGAATCTATTGATGAAAAATTTCACATTATAGCCAACACTTAATTTCCCAAGATGCTCCCCAAAAGGAGAGTGCTTTGTTAACCATTTGTACTCATTATCTCTATAATTTATCTGCTTATTAATATTTGGACTTTTTTTTCATTTTCATTCCCTTTGGGACTTGAAGGGTACTTCTGGAGAGAGAAAGCAAAGCCTATACATTTCCTAATACAAAGCAGTGGTTGTGAAAGTCTTTGTTCTTGTTGTGATAGGCCTAAGACTTTGGGTTAAAATGGAAAGGTTGAGTCTTTTTCACATAATTACATAAACTCTGCCCCCAAAACATTAGATATCGGGTTGGATAAAACATAGATACAAGTCAGGTAGACACATTAATTCCTAGCACTTATGTTTCATCATTTTTCTGTCTTTATAATCTCCAATAATGATAGCTCATAGAACCACCTTGACTGACACTTGAAATATGTTGCTCTTCATTTAACTAGTAACTTAGATTTAGTTCTGAACGCTAATTGGAAAAAAATAACTTTGAGCTCACTGAGGCTGAATATTTATCAAAAGCTTAATTCATTTAAACAATATTTTAAGGGGATTACATGATGAATACAGATCCCTTTATTTTTGTAGATACTCTAAAATCTATCTCTGGATGAAGCCAGATTATAGGAGAACTGGGGACACGTATTACCACATTGTTTTGGCATCCCGTGTGCTTGCTTGTTTCTGAATAACACCATTTGATTGTACTGAGTGATGAATGATGATGTGGGAATAACATCTTTCTGAATATTGGTGCTGGAGTTCCTGGAAAGTGTTATTGAGATTTTTTTCCTGTTTGCAAGGATCCATGCAAAAGCTTACTCTGAGATCTATCAAAATTAGTCATCCTATTCCCACTTGCACGTGATAAAACTGTCCCCCATTTGAGCAGTGATATTCTTCTCAGCCTGTGCTTTGGGAGTCCCACAGGGCTGCTTTTCCTCCTGCTAACACATGCTACTGCCTATCTACTATAATAAGAAGGAGGCTGGCTTAGGTCAAGCCCCCAGGAGATGACCCCAAGGCCAGGATTCAAGAGCAAGTGATTTATTAAAGAAGTCTTTGCAAAGAGTACCTGGTAAGGAAGTGGAAGAAACAGGACAAGGAAGGGAAAGAAGTCAAGCAAGGAGGAAACTTTAAGCGAAGAAGGAAGGATCGCTTCAGCTTGATCCTGCAGCAAAGCTCTGGAATATAAATCAAGCCCTGGAATTTGCCCTGACATGAAGCAGGGAGCTAGGTCTTCCTGCTTCTACTTCTACACCAGTCAGGCAGTGGAGTGGGCGTAACGTCCCAGGCACTTCCAGCTTTGCCAAATGGCTCCACTAGCTCAAGGGCAAGCTTCTGAAGAGACTTACAGGTGCCAACTGTTATAAACAAAAGCACAGAGAAGCTGGGGCAGGGCACCAGAAGCGGTCAAGGAATCCTAGAGAATCTAGGCAGAGCGCTGACAGTGTCTGCTGTAGGGGCTGTAATTAGAACTGTTTACCCATCTTCTCCTAAGGACATCAGGACTCATCCCATTGTGTGTTTCATGTGTCTCTCCCAGGTCATTCCTAGGGCTGTGTTAACCAGCATATTCTCTGCACACCTCCTAGGATGACTCAAACTTGCACCCTTCCCCAACCACTTTATGACTGTCCATTATGCTTTGGAACTTAGCAGACATCCCTCTATCTCTGACCTCATCCTTCAATGTCCCCTTTACTGTATTCCTCTAATTTATAATTACCTCTCATAATGAAATTTGTCATCCCTGAGGGTTCCTGTTTCCTCAAAGTTTTTCAACAGTGGCTGTCTTTTTCCTCAGACTTGGAAGTGAAGTAGGGGTTCTCTTTGCTCTCTATTGTCAACTTTGGACCATTTCTTACCTTCTCCCACTCCTGAAAATCCACTGATTCTTTAAATGGCATGTTGTCAGTCTTGCCTAGCTTCAATTCCTACTCGTAATTTCCTCCTGATATCTTACTTCAGGGATCATCAAATTTGGCTGCAATGAGGAGTTTTCAAAAAACAAAACAAAACAACATGCCTGAGTCCTTCCTCCAGAGATTCTGATATGGCCAGCCTGGGCATTAGGGAGGACTGAATCTCTCCAGGTGATTCTAACGTGCAGCAGGGCTTCAGAGCCACGGTCCTAATCCTAATTAGGCCACTGTTCTCTAATTCCTTTTTATTATTTTAAGATGTTTAGCACTGGTTCTCTCTACCAGTAAACTGTCATCATTCTCATTGATTTCAAAGCCCACATTTATCAGTTTTTCTCAACTGTATCACACCCAATACCTCTCCATAACAAACATATTGTAATGTTCCCTCTACTGTCTTGAAATAAATTTCATAGATAATATCCTCAACCAATATACACAATATTAAAAAGTCAATATAAAACTACCTATATGTACTATGTGAAAAAAATAATGTATAATAATATTTATTTTAATATGTGATTGCTTGGGCACAACTATCACAGAAGACATAAACAAATAGTAATCTGCTTGCTGTAAATAAGGAATTACAGACTGTTATAATGGAGAATTAAATACGATGCTGTCAGTAACATAATTTTCTGAAATGATAAACTACTTTGGTAAATTTCCAAATAAACCATACAAGCTTTCTTTGATTTACATGGTGTTTGCATTTATGGAAAATGTAATGCATATTAAAGCTGTGCAAGGGCATTTTATATGTAAAATATGTTCTAAGCTCCGGTAAAAACTGATTATTTTTCTTTATTTTCCACTTAAGTGAATGTCTGACCAGGCAATTCAAAATCTTCAGGACATGGGACAATTCTTTGATAATTAAGACCACCCTGAAAATAGGAAGACGTCTAGTATTCTTTCTTGCTACCCATTAAATACCAGTACCATACACCCAATTAGTGTGGGAGCCATAAACAGCCCCACAAATTTCTAAAATACCTGGAAGGGGGAGGTATTACCAAATTGAAAATCACTGACGTCGACCATTCATGTTCATCACGTTCTGACCTCTCAGTTCCTGAATCTCATTACTTCTTTCACCTTACCAGCCTCTCCTTTGTTGGGTCTTCCTGCCCTTCCTAAGCTGTGTATTCGTCAGGCCTATCAGATTTAACCAGGGAGAGTTTAACTTAGGGTCTACGTAGAGAAGTGTGTGCAGGTTGTGGAAGCAGTGAAGGATGGTGAAGCACCTAGGGGTTAGCATCAGCAGGAAGCTGTTACCACTGTTAGGCCTGAGAGTGCAAGGGGAGAGAAGGCTATAATTGGAACTCAGAGAAAAGACCTTAGAAGCATGAAAAAGAGACCATTGCACAGTACCACTTATAGCCATTTTTCTTGGCTGATACCCTCCCTTTGCCAAATCCTAGGAAGAAAAAGGGAAGGGGGCCCAGGTAATTGAGGATGGTAGAATTCAGCCTCCTGGGGCATAGAGCAGAGAAGAAAAGAGTGGAGAATACATTGAGAATTCAGGGTGACCAATTCATCCAGGTTTGCCTGGGACTTTCTGGCTTTAGCACTCAGAGTCCGGCATCCTAGGAAACCCCTTGGTCCTGGGCGAATTGGAATGACTGATCACCCTAGACGAAGTGGTGTGCAAAGAGAAAATAATTCATCCACCTCTGAATGTTTAAATGCCTCTAGGACTCAGCCCTTTAGGCATGGTCTCTATCTATAGGAATCTAATCTTAAATTTAAGATTTTAATTAATATTTAAATACTATATAAACATGCATGACACTTAAATTTAGGTCTTTAGTCCTGACTTCTTCCCTCTTCAAACCTGTATATCCATGTGCTTTTGAGACATCTTCATTTAGATATCTGACAGGTATCTCAAAATCAATGTCTGGTTTAGCAGGCTTACTAAAACTGCTTTTTCAGATGTCTTCCTCTCCATAAATGGACCCCCCCACTCATTTACTCAAAATAAAAACTTAGAGGTCTTCCTAGATGCCACTCTTTTCTTTACACCCCATGTCTAATCCATGTGCAAGCCCTCTTCACAAGACGTGCCAAATCCAACTACTGCTTTCACCTCCACTGGCATCTCTCTCATCTAAGCCACCATGTTCTCTTACTGGAATATCTTCCTAGCTCATCTCCTTGCTTTGTCTCTTGCTGACCCATAGTTTGTTCTCTATACAAAAACTAAAAGGATCCTTTTAGTACATAAATCAGATGATATAATTTCTTGCTTAAAATCTTCAGTGGCTTCCTGTCAAAGTCAGAATGAAATACACTTCATGTCTCTGCTCAAATGTCACTTCCTCAAAGATGACTTTCTTGACTACCTGATCTAAAATAATTATACCGCCTATTTTAGTCACTTTCTTTTCTGTACCTTAATCTTCCCTATCATTTATTACTACCTAATATTATAGTGTGTGTTTATTTGTGTATTATCTGTCTCCCTCACTAGTATGTAAACTCCAAGAGAAATTTTTCCCATCTTGTTCACCAATGTACTGGTAGCTTTTAGAAATGTACTCTCACCTTTTATATAGTACTCAATAAATATTTGTTGAAGAAATGAGAAAATGTTTTTTTAAAATTATAACTTTAACTTGTGAAACAGATTGCATTTACTTCTTTCAACAGGATGCTATAAAATATGCACAGATGAATTTTTGGCTTCTTTTTAACAATGACATAGAATTTTAAAGCATGATTTTATATATTAACCCCACTTACTTTTGGTTTATCATATGTTTCCTACCTTCATTTTTTACTCATCTGTTTTTCTCCTTTTTTTAATTTTAAATTTAAACTTATCCTGATATATGTGTTTTTGTAAACTGCCTTAAATTCTTTCTGGAATAAAGTATGCCATAAATTAATTAATACCTATTTAAATTGTTTTGAATATTCATGAGCTAATATATGTGTCAATCCATTTTCTGTTGCTTACAGCAGAATACCTGAGACTGGATAATTCATAAATAAAATTAATTTATTTCTTACAGTTCTGAAGACTGGGAAGTCCAATATCAAGGGAATACATCTGGTGAGGTCCTTCTTGCTGCTGGGGACTCTCTGCAGAGTCCCAAGGCAGCATGAGGTATCACATGGTGAGGGGGCTGAGTGTGCTAGCTCAAGTCTCTTCTTCTTCTAAAGCCACCAGACCCACTCCCATGATAATCCATTAATCCAGTAACCTATTAATCCATTAACCCATACGCATTGGGTTGAATGTCTCCCCAAAACTGAATCTTCATTGTAACTATTGAGGGTGGGAAATCCTATTACATAACTGTAAGGTGGGACCTTGAAGAGGTGATTAGATTGTAGGACTATGCCATAGTGAATGGATTAAAAATGGTGGTCATGGGCATGGCTTGGAGGGCTTTAAGAGGAGAGTGAATGAAGAAGTTAGCCTCTCACTGTCTCTGTGCTGCCATTTTCTGCCATTTGAGACTCTTGCATTGCTGTTAAGCCACCACCGAAGAAAATGTTCACCAGATGTGTTCCCTAGACTTTTGACTTCCCAGCCTCAGAAATTAATTAATAAATTTCATTTTCTTATAAATCACCCAGTTCCCGGTATTTTGTTATAATCAACAGAAATGGACTAATGGTTAAAATGGATTAACGCATTCATGAGGGCAGAGTCCTCATAACCCAATCATCTCTTAAAGGCCCCACCTCTCACCACTACCACATTAGGGATTATGTTTTAACATATAAACTTTTGGGGGACACATTCAAACCATGGCAACATGTAAACTTGATCATGGAATATACTGGCACACTATTGGCACCAACAGTCCCCTTTCCATTCAATTCATTCTGAATCTACTTGCAAGATCAATATTTTTAAAAAATCATATGTATTTTTTTTGTTCCCCTTCCTCCACCCCAAGAAGTGTTTAATACCCCTTTGGTTCCTTTTACCCTCATAGTAAATCCAAATGCCCAAGCTAATGCTGAGAATAGGCTATACTCCAGGTCATTTATGCTAATGTTCACATCACATGTGACTGAGCTCTGCATGCTTTATGTCCAAGCATAGGTAAAGTCAGTGCCAACTGACCACAGTGGACAACAGCTTGTTTTCTTAATTCTGGAGGCAGTAGCATTGTCAGGTAGCAGGTGGCAGAAAACATTGAAAAAATTTTCATCAGAACATCAAAAATCCAAACTCCAGGGGCAAAGTTAAATTGTGAAGTGGAAAGAATAGATAGGTGTAAGAGAAATCATTAGAGTTTAGCTTCAAGATGGTTAGGATGAACACCAGAAAAATCCTTTCTTGATAACCCAAGAGATTATCCATTTTAAAAATGTAGGTTAGTCTCCAATAATAATAAAAAGAAAATTAACTTGTATTTGTATGAAACTTTTTTGTATGTTTTTATTATTCCAACATACATAAAATTATTTGATTTTTATAGCACACCTGTGAAGAAGGCAAAGTAGATATTACTAATTGCCATCTTGTAATCTGAAAACAGACGTTCAAAGATGTTAAGCTACCTGCCCCAAGTCTTACCTGCCCCAAGTCTCATAGTTAGAAAGGGGTAGATCCTAGACCGTCTGGTACTTTCTCCTTTACTTTGTCACATTTTCTCACAGTGTTCCTCCCAAAAACCCTGTTTCAGCTCATGTCTTAAAATTTTAGCCCCCATATCATGCCCTAAAATTTTAGCCCCCACAGTGTTGTTTTTGCTGGAATGCCAACCGAGTTCTGACTTCTCCATTACATGAAAACTTCACTGATTACTAAAATTTAAAGTGGCCTGTCTATTACCAGAAATATTATAGCTTTTGTTATCTGTGTGACTTATTAGGTATTAATGTAGTGCCTAAGATATGACCAAGGACACTTCAGCTTGTGAAATTCTCTTCTAGCCAATAAAAATAATTATTTTTATTAACTCTTTTCTTTAACTTGCCATTTCTAAAAGTCTGTCTCCTCAGTTAATGAGCTTTTTAAAGAATGAATCCTTACATATCTTTAAATTCCTTTAGGAACTCTGCAGTGGAATGCATATAAGAGGTACTCAGTAAATAACGGGTGAAGAAATAAACACGTAAATGTTGGAAGTCAATTACAAAATAGCTTCTATATTACTTACTCCCACTTAAATAGTGTCTGTCTAAATTATACAAATGTTTTTGTCATTTGGTGTTCTCTACATGACAAAAATACTTCAGTCATATTTAGCATATTTCTTCTATTTGAGCTGGTTTGCACACAGACATCAGAGAACCAATTTTGCTCGTATCTTTAAGGTATAGTGGCGTCCTTCCAGACCTTCACATTCATTATTGATAAGGAAGCCTTCATTTGATCCATGTGTTCTACTACTTCTTCTGAATCTACATGTAAATTCTCAGGTTTATAATAATGCAGTAATGCTTGATCTTTAAAATACACTGCAGTAAGTTGTTTGGTGTCATTGTCATTATGAGCTTCCCTGCCCCATGAGAATTGCTGAAAACTTGGTTTAAGCCTCAAATTCATGGCCAGAATGCTTTTTATAATTGCTGAGAATTTGTGGCAGTCACCTTCCTCAAGACCCTCTCTGTGTCTTCTACATTTGAGAATGTTGTCTTGTCACTCATGGGCAAAGCTCCAAGCGTTATCTTTTTTTTTTTTTAAATGCACTGCAGCAAGAGTTTTATGAATTTTGTAGACTTTAATGAATACCTGGGGGCTTCTAAAAAAAACCCTATCTCGCACTACGAAATAGTCTTTCCTCTTGGTTCAGCTCCACTTTCACCTTTAGTTTTATTCCCCCCTTTTCTTTTTCTTTTTCTTTCTTTCTTTCTTTCTCTCTCTCTCTCTTTTTTTTTAAAAAGCAAACAGTTTATATTCTTGTCTGGAGCAGAACAATTTTACCCACACTAAGGTCCTATTATCTCTCACCTTCTATTACAAGCGAGGTTATTACTGCATTATTTTTTTTTAACAAAGGGCTGCTCCCTTTCTAAGAATTCTTATATCAGCTGAAATAGTTATTCTTCTTGTTATACATCCATCTCAAACAGGCCATATTCATTATGTCTGAAAAGCAAAGCTTGACAATACATGGGATTTTAGAGACCTGGAAGCTGAAAGCATTGTAAAAAGGCAAACACAACGAAATGGGATGAAGGCCTTATTAGAGCCAGCATATTTGCTAACTTAGGCTCTATTTATCTCTGCATTGCTAGAGTTCGCTAAGGTTCCTCAGGACACTGTATTTGCTCTAATACGACCTTCCACTGAATGTCTTAAACTTACAGAAGACGGTTAAATTCATCCTTAAAGTTCCTCTAGTGCATTCTCTTCATATAATGTCAGGGACACTGAGGCACAGTGAAGTGACTTCTTCAGAGTCACACAGCTAGTGTGTGATGGAACTCAGACTGGATTTGCAGTCCATTGTCTGTCCACTGGACACTGGTAGCTGAGCTGTGGGGTTAATCACTCATGAGGCTCTGACCAGGACAAGGAAAAATATATGTTCTCACTGATGCACATTCTACTCTAATAGCTCCTATAATAGGTGATATCTTTTTATTTTGTTGCTAACAAAGTCTAGGGGGTTCTTCTTCATGAATTTCTGCTAAAGAAACTAAATTTCTGACTTTGCCATTTGATGGTCTCTGAATGACAAAACAAAATTTTAAAAAAATAAATAAATAAAAATGATGGGCCATAATATCATCCATGTGCTAGGAGGAAAACAATATTTATAATAAGGTGGCTTGTGTGGAAAGAGAGACTATAAGTGTGAGAAAATATTAGCATAAATATTTCACCAAAACAACCTGCGATCTCACTTTCCCTTTTCTGTTGCATAAACACTATTAATATTGCTGTAAAATTATAACCATGTTGCAGTACAGCAGTGGTCCTGTTTCTGGCAATGTCAATTGTTTTATAGGATGCTCTGCTGAAACTGCCTGAGGCCGTGTTTCCCAAACTTGCTGTATCATATATGTATATATTTTTTAAATGGGTGATTGTTATGATTTGTCAGCTCTTGGAAACACTGGTCTATAGTTCTGTCTCTTTGCTTAGTTTTTGCATAAGAATCATCTAGGAGAAGGGAGAGAACTTGTTAAAAATGTAGATTTCTGAATCTTATCCCTAGGACTCTAATTCAGAAAATCTGGGATGAGGTTAGGTAATATTCCTTTTAATAAGTTCCCCTGATAACTCTAAAGAAGGTGTTTGAAATCATACTTTCAGAAATGCTAGTCCACAGACTATACCAAAGTAAATGCTTAATATGTTTGCTTTGGATTTATATGTACTGTGTGTCTATAAATGATACTTTTCCCCAGGGACTCACAATAAATCATTTCCCTGAGTTTGTCTTACCCACTTTGAAGGCCTTAACCCTAAATAGTAACTTTATTTTCTTCTTTTAGCACATTATATTTTCCCCTTCATTTGATATTTAAATTATAATAGTAATACACACTTCCTATAGTAAATACTATGAAGATGTATAAAGGAATATTTAACCATGACAGACCAGAGGTGGATCCTACTTATTTTGTGCTCTCTGTGTCACATTCCCAAGTCTCTGGGGTCAAGATTAATAGCCGAGTATTATCATTCTCTACCTTTCTGTTTGCTTGTCCAAACGCATGCAAACATAAATAGCCATACACACAAGAGTTTGCTTTTTTCACATAAAAATATCTCCTAGACATTCCCATATATCAGTAGACACATCAATTTTGTTTCTTCAAATCTCTTTGTTAATTCACACATTAATAAACCACATATATTTCTAAGTGTAATTGTACATAAAAGAGATACCGTTTTATGTGTCCACTTTTAAATTAGTACAGTCCTTTTTGTTTTTCTTTTTGGATGATTTCCCACTTCCTTTTTCTCTGTCATCTGCCCAACTTTCCCACCTCCCCTCGAACAGCTAACAACTTGTCTTCATCTTTTAATTTTTTTCTTTATGCTCATATGACTATATATAAAGCTTTTATCTGTCTTTCTATCTACCTTACACTTCTCTGCATCTTATTTTATTTTATTTTTATTTACTTATTTATATATTTTTTAATTTTATTTTGTCAATATACATTGTGGCTGATTATTGCTCCCCATCACCAAAACCTCCCTCCCTCCTCCTTCCCCCCCTCCCCCCCAACAATGTCTTTTCTGTTTGCTTGTCGTATCAACTTCAAGTAATTGTGGTTGTTATATCTTCTTCCCCCCCCCATTTTCGTGTGTGTGTGTGTGTGTGTGTGTGTGTGCGCGTGTGTGTGAATTTATATATTAAGTTTTAGCTCCCACCAATAAGTGAGAACATGTGGTATTTCTCTTTCTGTGCCTGACTTGTTTCACTTAATATAATTCTCTCAAGGTCCATCCATGTTGTTGCAAATGGAAGTATTTCATTCATTTTTATAGCTGAGTAGTATTCCATTGTGTAGATATACCACATTTTCCGTATCCACTCATCCGATGATGGGCATTTGGGCTGGTTCCAACTCTTGGCTATTGTAAAGAGTGCTGTGATGAACATTGGGGAACAGGTATACCTTCGACTTGATGATTTCCATTCCTCTGGGTATATTCCCAACAATGGTATAGCTGGGTCGTATGGTAGATCTATCTGCAATTGTTTGAGGAACCTCCATACCATTTTCCGTAGAGGCTGCACCATTTTGCAGTCCCACCAACAATGTATGAGAGTTCCTTTTTCTCTGCAACCTCGCCAGCATTTATCGTTCAGAGTCTTTTGGATTTTAGCCATCCTAACTGGGGTTAGATGGTATCTCAATGTGGTTTTGATTTGCATTTCCCGGATGCTGAGTGATGTTGAGCATTTTTTCATATGTCTGTTGGCCATTTGTATATCTTCCTTAGAGAAATGCCTGCTTAGCTCTTTTGCCCATTTTTTAATTGGGTTGCTTGTTTTTTTCTTGTAAAGTTGTTTGAGTTCCTTATATATTCTGGATATTAATCCTTTGTCAGATGTATATTTTGCAAATATTTTCTCCCACTCTGTTGGTTGTCTTTTAACTCTGTTAATTGTTTCTTTTGCTGTGCAGAAGCTTTTTAGTTTGATATAATCCCATTTGTTTATTTTTCCTTTGGTTGCCCGTGCTTTTGGGGTCATATTCATGAAGTCTGTGTCCAGTCCTATTTCCTGAAGTGTTTCTCCTATGTTTTCTTTAAGAAGTTTTATTGTTTCAGGGTGTATATTTAAATCCTTAATCCATTTTGAGTTGATTTTAGTATACAGTGAGAGGTATGAATCTAGTTTCATTCTCCTGCATTTGGATATCCAGTTATCCCAGCACCATTTGCTGAAGAGGCAGTCCCTTCCCCAGTGAATAGGCTTGCTGCCTTTGTCAAAGATCAGATGGCAGTAAGTGTGTGGGTTGATTTCTGGATTCTCTATTCTATTCCATTGGTCAGTGTGTCTGTTTTTATGCCAGTACCATACTGTTTTGGTTATTATAGCTTTGTAGTATAGCTTAAAGTCAGGTAGTGTTATGCCTCCAGCTTTATTTTTTTTGCTCAGAATTGCTTTGGCTATGTGTGGTCTTTTATTGTTCCATATAAATGTCTGGATAGTTTTTTCCATTTCTGAGAAAAATGTCTTTGGAATTTTGATGGGGATTGCATTGAATTTGTATATCACTTTGGGTAATATGGACATTTTCACTATGTTGATTCTTCCAATCCAAGAGCATGGGATATCTTTCCATCTTCTTGTATCCTCTCTAATTTCTCTCAGCAGTGGTTTGTAGTTCTCATTATAGAGATTTTTCACCTCCTTGGTTAACTCAATTCCTAAGTATTTTATTTTTTTGGTGGCTATTGTAAATGGGCAAGCTTTCTTGATTTCTCTTTCTGCATGTTCACTATTGGAGAAAAGAAATGCTACTGATTTTTGTGTGTTCATTTTGTATCCTGCTACTGTGCTGAAATCATTTATCACCTCCAAGAGTTTTTTTGTAGAAGTTTTAGGCTGTTCGATAAATAGGATCATGTCATCTGCAAGCAGGGACAGTTTGACTTCATCTTTTCCAATCTGGATGCCCTTTATTTCCTTCTCTTCTCTGATTGCTCTGGCTAGTACTTCCAACACTATGTAGAATAGGAGTGGTGAGAGTGGGCATCCTTGTCTAGTTCCTGTTCTTAAAGGAAAAGTTTTCAGCTTTTCCCCATTCAGGATGATATTGGCTGTGGGTTTGGCATATATGGCTTTGATTATGTTGAGATACTTTCCCTCTATACCTAACTTATAGAGGGTCTTTGTCATGAATGAGTGCTGAACTTTATCAAATGCTTTTTCAGCATCTATAGAGATGATCATATGGTCCTTGTGTTTGAGTTTATTAATATGGTGTATCACATTTATTGATTTGCGTATGTTGAACCAACCTTGCATCCCTGGGATGAATCCCACTTGATCGTGGTGAATAATTTTACGTATGTGTTGCTGTATTCTGTTTGCTAGTATTTTAGTGAGGATTTTTGCATCTATATTCATCAAGGATATCGGCCTGTAGTTTTCTTTTTTGGTTATATCTTTACCTGGTTTTGGTGTCAGGATGATGTTTGCTTCATTGAATGAGTTTGGGAGATTTACGTCCGTTTCAATCTTTTGGAATAGTTTGTAAAGAATCAGTGTCAATTCCTCTTTGAATGTTTGGTAAAATTCTGCTGTGAATCCATCTGGTCCTGGGCTTTTCTTTGTTGGGAGCCTTCTGATAACAGCTTCAATCTCCTTTATTGTTATTGGTCTGTTCAAATTTTCTACGTCTTCATGGTTCAGTTTTGGGAGCTTGTGTGTGTCCAGAAATTTATCCATTCCCTCCAGATTTTCAAATTTGTTGGCATATAGTTGTTTATAGTAGTCTCGAATGATTCCTTGTATTTCAGATGAATCAGTTGTAATATCGCCTTTTTCATTTCTAATTTTTGTTATTTGAGTCTTCTCTCTTCTTTTCTTTGTTAGCCATGCTAATGGTTTGTCAATTTTATTTATCTTTTCCAAAAAACAACTTTTTGATTCATTGATCTTTTGAATTGTTTTTTGGTTTTCAATTTCATTCAGTTCTGCTCTGATCTTAATGATTTCTTTCATTCTGCTAACTTTAGGTTTGGATTGTTCTTGTTTTTCTAGTTCTTTAAGGTGAAGTGTTAGGTTGTTCACTTGCCATCTTTCCATTCTTCTGAAGTGAGCGTTTATTGCAATAAATTTCCCCCTCAATACTGCTTTTGCAGTATCCCACAGGTTTTGGTATGATGTATCATTGTTTTCATTAGTTTCAATAAATTTTTTGATTTCCTGCTTGATTTCTTCTTGGACCCATATGTCATTGAGTAGAATGCTGTTTAATTTCCATGTGTTTGCATAGTTTCCAGAGTTTCGTTTGTTATTAATTTCTAGTTTTAATCCATTGTGGTCTGAGAAGATACATGGGATAATTCCAATTTTTTTGAATTTATTGAGACTTGATTTGTGACCTAATATGTGATCTATCCTGGAGAATGATCCATGTGCTGCTGAGAAGAATGAATATTCTGAGGTTGTTGGGTGGAATGTTCTGTAAATATCTGCCAATTCCAATTGGTCTAGAGTCTTGTTTAGATCTTGTGTTTCTCTACTGATTCTTTGCCTAGATGATCTGTCTAATATTGACAGTGGGGTGTTCATGTCCCCTGCTATTATGGTATTAGTGTCTATTTCCTTCTTTAGGTCTAATAGAGTTTGTTTTATAAATCTGGCTGCTCCAACATTGGGTGCGTACATATTTATGATTGTTATGTCTTCTTGATGGATCAGTCCTTTTATCATTAAGTAGTGTCCCTCATTGTCTCTTTTTATGGTTTTTAGTTTAAAGTCTATTTTGTCTGATATAAGAATAGCTACTCCAGCTCGTTTTTCTTTTCTGTTTGCATGGTAAATCTTTTTCCATCCTTTCACTCTTAGTCTGTGTGAATCTTTATGGGTAAGATGGGTCTCTTGTAGGCAGCATATAGTTGGGTCCTCCTTTTTGATCCAGTCAGCCAGTCTGTGTCTTTTAATTGGGGAATTTAAGCCTTTTACATTAAGAGTTGTTATTGAAAGGTGTTGATTTATTCCTAGCATTTTATTGGTTGTTTGGTTGTCTTAGGTGTCTTTTGTTCCTTGCTTTCTGATTTGCTGTTTGGTTTCTTTGTTTGTTAGTTCCTTAAGTTGTAGATAGTGTTTTTGTTTGCTTGTTTTCTCTTCATGAATGCCATTTTTATTATACTAGTGGGTTTAGATTTTTCTTAGGTTTTTATGGCAGTGGTAGTTATTTTTCAGGATCCAAACCCAGTACTCCCTTGAGGATTTCTTGTAAGGGTGGTCATGTGGTAGTGAACTCCTGCCGTTTTTGTTTGTCTGAGAAATATACTATTTGCCCCTCATTTCGGAAGGATAGCCTTGCAGGGTAGAGTATTCTTGGCTGGCAATCTTTGTCTTTTAGTATTTTGAAAATATCATCCCATTCCTTTCTAGCTTTTAGGGTTTGTGATGAAAAGTCTGATGTTAGCCTGATTGGGGCTCCCTTATTGGTGATTTGGCGCTTCTCTCTTGCAGCTTTTAAGATTCTCTCTTTGTCTCTGAGTTTTGCCAATTTGAATATGACATGTCTTGGAGAAGGTGTTTTTGGGTTGAATACATTTGGAGATCGTTGAGCTTCCTGGATCTGAAGATCTGTGATTTTTCCTATACCTGGGAAGTTTTCTGCCACTATTTTGTTGAATATGTTTTCAATGGAATCTCCATTTTCCTCCCCTTCTGGAATACCCATGACTCGTATATTTGAGAGCTAAAGGTTGTCTGATATCTCTCTCAGATTTTCTTCCATGTCCTTGATTCTTTTTTCTTTCTTTTTGTCTGCTTGTGTTATTTCAAACAGCCCATCTTCAAGTTCAGAGGTTCTCTCTTCAACTTCGACAAGCCTGCTGGTTAAACTCTCCGTTGTGTTTTTTATTTCGCTGAATAACTTCTTCAGTTCAGCAAGTTCTGCTACATTTTTTTTCAGGACATTGATTTCCTTGTACATTTCCTCTTTCAGGTCCTGTATACTTTTCCTCATTTCATCATGATGTCTAGCTGAGTTTTCTTGTATCTCATTCAGTTTCCTTAGAATTATCACTTGAAATTCCTTGTCAGTTATTTCAAGGGCTTCTTGTTCTATCGGATCTAGAGTTTGAAATTTATTAACTTTTGGTGGTGTACTTTCTTGATTTTTTGTATTTCTGGTATCTTTTTTTTGGTGTTTATTCATTGTGGCAGGGGGTTTCACAGTCCACCGGTTTGAGACTAATGACTAACTAGGATGTTGCTGTGGTAGCCAATTTCGTATGGCTCCCTCTGTGACTGCTCAGTTGGCCTCTAGTGCCTTGTGTGTGTGGTTGCCTCGGGTCTTGGGCTTCTCCGGGGAGCCACCTTTCTGGTCAGCTTGGACTCTGCTGGGCTGGTGGATCACGTACCACAGGGTATGTGATCGCTGTTGAGCTTTCACTTCCTGTGCAGGACTTCTCCCCATTCCGTGTGCTCTGGCCCAGGCTGTTGGATCGTGCAGTGGCGACCCCACAGGGTGTGTGGTTTCTGTCGAGTCTCCGCCTCCCTGGCCACATGTCTCCCCACTCTGTGTGCACTGTGCTGGGCTGGGGCGTGTCTTCTGCACCCCTCGTCTATCAGCTGGGCCTTCAAGACCCTGCTTGGCACCGCCTCGCCAAGGAAGTCTATGAGGTTTCTGCTAGGCACAGATGACCGGTCGCTCTGGGTGCCTTTGTAGCACTGTGTAGATCTTTCTCGGGTCTTGTTCACCTTTGTATCCCCCTGGCATAGACCGAATCTAGCGCCTGCCTGCAGTCAGCTCTCTGGCAGGTTCAAGCGGACCTGGGAACTCTCCTACCACACTATTCCCAACCAGAAATTCGTTAGGCTTTTTTCCGAACTGGTGGCCGCAGAGATGGTATCTGCCTCCCAGTAACAGGAAGTTTACTGGGGGCCGGAGTCCAGGGTGTGGTGGAGTGACAGTCGGCCCGCCCGTACTTCCTTGCCCTCCCGACACTGGCCGGGGATGCCCCCTGCCACCAGCCCCACCAGAAAACCGCGGAGGGAGTGGGATGGGAGGCCAGCCTTCAGGCTCCGGAAAGCCCTGCGCCGGGCCAAGCAAGTAGGAAGGCTCAGTGACGGCCCAGCCTGGCGAAGCTGCCAGCACCTGGGAAAATGGAGGCAGCCCCGGGGCAGTGAGTGGCCTGGTGATGCAGGCGGGAGCCGGGTGGGTGTCAGCCCCCCGCACAGAGCTGGGCCAGGGGTCACTCACAGTGCTGTGCCAGGTCGGGTGCTCACTCTCTGCCTCTGGTTTGTCACCTTCCCTGTTCTCGGCCACTGCTGCCTCGGGCTGTACAGTCACGGAGCAGCTCAGGCGCTCCCAGGAATCTTCTTTAATGCCGGCCTGAAACCTGAAATCCTGAATAGGGCAGCTGGTCGCCTTCAGCACGGCCCCGGCCTCCGGGATCCTATCTGCATCCACAGCAGCCCTAGTGCCGTGTTCCCTGTTTTGAGACTCGCTTTACAGCTAAGAAACAGTTCTTTTCCTGCTCCACACTTCAAAGCTGTTGCCTGTAAATGAGGCAGCCTCTCCTGCTGGGGGCAAAGTGGTGGTCACCCCCCACGACCGGCCAGCAGTTGCAGTCCTCCCTTAAGAGATGGCGAGAGCTCTCTGCATCTTTTTAACCTCACTCAGTAGTACCTTGTGGAAATGGCCACAACTTGGGTAAAATCAATTTATTCCTTTTCAATTGTTGGGTAATATTTTTGGCAAATGCTGTTCTACCATCCCTTTTTATTGATGAGTATTAATTTTATTCCCAGTTTTTTGACATTATGGACAAAAGTACAAGGAATATTCTTATACTGGTGATTTTTATTGTTATGGAATATGTTCTCAGGAGTAAGACTGCTAAGGAAAAAAACAAAGAAACAGATACTGTCTTATTGCTTTCCAGGAAGGCTGCATTAACTTACATTTCCACCAGCAACGTATGATCATAAATTTCCTAGCATCCTAGACAGCAGTATGTGTCATTCTTTTTAATTTTTGCCAGTCTAATGAATGTAGTGATATTTTATTGTTACATATTTTATAAACCTGTAATTAGTTCAAGTTTCCTTTCATGTTTCTTTGCCATTTAGATTTCCTCATTGATTAATTACTTATATTATTTGCTTATTTTTCTATGGAGTTCTTTTGCTTGTCAACTTTAAAAGACTGTTTGTATGTGATATTATCTCATTGCACATGATATATATTAAATATTTTTAGTATCATTTCCTTGATAGATTCTTTCTATATAGATATTATATAAGAATAATTTTCTATATAGATTATTTTCAAATATGCCTCCTTTCTTATCTATAGCTTTAGAGTTTTTTTTGTCTTGGTTAAGAAGGCTTCCACACTCCTTTTTTAAAAAATTTCCTTTGTGATTCTCACTTTTTAAAGATGTAAGTCTCCTATCCACCTGTTATTTATTGTTGTTTATCGCATAAGATAGGAGTTCAATATTGTTTTCTCCTGGTTAGATAAGTGGTTTGTGTACTGAAGCAAATATATAAACTCTTCATTATTTTTTATGTTACTGTCATATAGTGAATGAACTTACATTGGAAGCCAATCTATATCATCTATTGCACTCACATCTGTTTATTTCTATGCTGATATGATATTTATTTGATTATAGTCGTATATTTTGATATTGGGCATTTTGATATTACATTTCTCTAACTTACCTTTCATTCCTATTTTCTTGGTTATTCTCAAACATTAATTTGTCCATGTAAAGTTTATGATCATTTTACCAACTCTAAAACCATCCTTTGGGGATTCTAAAAGGAACTACATTAATTTATGTGAGAATTTTGAAAGAATTAATATATTCTGATTTTAAGTCATCATCTAAGAACATTATTTGTTTTCCATTTTATTCATGCCTTGTTATAAAGCCTTTAACTTTTTATGTTGGGTTTGTTGATGTGTAATTCATACATGTGCATATTTACATACAATAAAATTGAACTATTTTAAGGTGTACTGTTTGATGAATTCTGATAAAGTATATAGTCCTATATCCACCACCACAATCGAGACATAGGACATTTCCATCATCTCCAAAAGTTTCCTCTTGCTCCTTTTTGGTCAGTCCTCTCTAGCCCCTACTCTGAACCTCCAGCAATTACTGATCTTGTCTCTTTCATTTAGTTTTGCTTTCCACGGAATGTTATATAAATGAAAGCACACAGAACACAGCCTTTTGCATCAGTTAACTTTCTTTCAGTTAGCATAATGCATTTTACATGCATCTATATTGTTGCACACATCAGTGGTTTATTAGTTTTCTAATAGTAAAGTGAGCATGCCATTGAATACTCACAGCTTGGTTTTCAATTTACCAGGTAATAGATATTTTCCATTTTTATTTTTTTCTAGTTTGTAGTGATTATGAATAAAGCTACTTTATATATTCATATATAGGTTTTTGTGTGGACTTATGTTTTCATTTCTCTTGTGGAAATAACCAGGAGTGGGATTTCTGGGTTGAATGATAAGTCATGTTTAGCTTTATAAGACACTAGCAAACTGTTTTCCTTGGTGGCTGCACTATTTTGCATCCTCACTGCAGCGTATCAGTTCCAGATACTCTGCATCCTGGCCAGGATATGAGATTATTAAAGAGTGTGTGTGTGTGTTCAATTTTAGTCATTCTCAGAAGCGTTTAATACCAATAAGATTTTTACAATTTTCTTCATGTGCTTTTTGTGGTGCAGCAGGAGGTTGGGTTTATTCCTGCCTAGTTCATTACTATTGTTATTGTTTTTCCATTTATGTTTCTTTTTTTATTGTAGTAAGAACACATAATGTTAGATCTACCCTCCTAAATTTTTAAATGTGCAGTACAGCATTGTTCATTAGAGGCATGGTACTGTTTAGCAGATCTCTGGATCTCCTTTACCTTGCATAACTGAAACTTTATACCTGTTGAATAGCAGCTCCGCATTTCTCCCTCCCCCCAGCCCCTGGCAACCACCATTCTACTCTGTTTCTGGGTTTGACTACAACAGATACCTCACATAAGTGGAATCATGGAGCATTTGTCCTTTTGTGACTTATGTCATTTCGCATGTCATAGAGGTTCATCTATGTTGTCTCATATGGTAGGATTTTCTTCTTTTATAAAGCTAAATGATATTCCACTGTATGTATTTACCACATTTTCTTTATCCATTCATCTGTCAATGGACACATCGTTTCTACATCTTAGCTATTGTGAATAATGCTGTAAGATGAAAGAGCAAATATCTCTTTGAGATCATGGTTTTAATTCTTTTGGATAAATACCCACAAGTGGAATTACTGGATCATATGGTAGTTCTATTTTTGATTTTTTGAAGGACCTCCATACTGTCTTTCACAGCAGCGGCATCATTTTATATTCCCATCAACAGTGTACAAGGGTTCCTTTTTCTCCACATTCTTGCCAACACTTATTATCTTTTTTCCTTTAAATAATGACCATTCTAACAGGTGTGAGATGATATTTTATTGTGGTTTTAATTTGCATTTCCCTGATAATTAGTGATGTTTGAGCATCTTTTTATATACCTGTTGGTCATTTGTATGTTTTCTTTAAAAATTTGACTATTCAAGTCCTTTGCTCATTTTAAATCAGGTTATTTGAGTTTTTTTACTATTTAGATGTAGGAATTACTTGTATATTTTGGATATGAATCCCTTATCAGATGTATGGTTGGCAAATATTTTCTTCCATTCTGTAGGTTGTTTCTTCACTGTGTTGATAGTTTCCTTGGCTATGTGGGAGCTCTTTTTAGTTTGATGAAATTTCACATCTATTTTTGCTTTTGTTACCTGGGTTTTACTGTTATATCCAAGAATTCATTGCTAAGACTAATGTCATGAAGATTTTCCCTTAAGTTTTCGTCTAGGGGTTTTATAGTTTTAGGTCTTATATTTAAGACTGTAATCCATTTTGAGTTGATGTATATGTGTGGTATAAGATAAAAGTCCAATTTTATTCTTTTGCATAGGGATAGCCAATCTTTCCAACACCATTTGTTGAAGAGACTGTGATTTTCCACTGAGTCAGGAGTGTTTCCATACACTCAAGTTTATTTCAGGGCACTGTATTTAATTCTATTGGGCCTGGACCCTGGGTCAACTGCAAGCTATGGCTGTAGAAATTGGACCGAAGACTAGGGCCACAGGGGCTACTTGACCCTGAGATAGGCCTGAGAATTAGGTCTGCAGGTGCTGGCCTGGAGCCTAGGTCTGTAGGCACTGGCCTGCCACTGGGCCATGGCCTGCATTCTGGGGCCAGGTTTCACTGAGGTAGGCCTGGTGCTCATGTCTGTGACGAAGTCAGTGCTCACTTTATTCTCCTTCTCCAGCAAAATTGGGTATCTGCCCTGGCTTAGAAGAGAAATGATGAGGGTGAAGTGAAATTGTTTTTCCTACCCTCCTAAATGCACTTTTCTTATTTTTGTGCTATGCCCAGGTGTCATAATCTCTTATCTGATTCCGTAGCTCTTGTGAAGGTATTTTCATGTGTAATAGTTGTTCAGATTTGTGTTTCTGCAAGGGGACAAGTGCTGGGAAGTCCTGTTCCACCATTGTTCTCCCTCCTCCAAGTAGTCTCTTATAATTCTTTTTATTTCTGTTGTTTTATTTCTGTGGTGTTTTTTCTTTCCTTTCTAATTTTACTTATTTGAGTTTTGTCTCTTAGTGTATCTAAAATTTTGTCAATTTTTAAAAATCTTTTTTCATAAAACCAACTCTTAGTTTTGTTGTTTTTCTTCTATTGTTTTTCTATTTCGTTTACTTCTGCTCTAATCTTTATTATTTCCTTTCTTCTGCTAACTTTGGGCTTTGTTTGTTCTTTGTTTTCTAGCTCCTTGAGGTGTAAAGCTAGATAGTTTATTTGAGATCTTTTTTTCCTTTTTGTATGGGCATTTATTGCTATAAGCTTTCCTCTTAGTACTGTGTTTGTTGCATCTTATACGTTTTGTTATGATGTGTTTTTGTTTGTTTTAACATATTTTGTAATTTCTCTTTTGATTTATTCTTTGAGCACTGGATGGTCAGAAGTGTGTTATTTTATTTTCACATATTTGTAAAATTTCCAGTTTTCCCTCTGCTGTTGATTTCTTGTTTTTCTTTTGTGGTCAGAAAAGGTACTTGGTGTGATTTCAGTTTTCTTAAATGTGTGAAGACTTGTTTTGTGTCCTAACATATGATCAATATAGAGAATGTTTCAGGTGTGCTTGAGAAGAATGCACATTCTGCTTCTGTTATGTTGAATGTTCTATTGTGTGTACATGCCTGTTAGTTTCCTTTGGTCTACAGTGTTGTTCAAGTTCAATATTTCTTTATCGATTTTCTCTCTAGACATGTGGAGAACACACAGTAACCTTTGTGTTACAAAACAAATAATAATTCACAAGGTCTTTAAAACAACATCAGAAAAATATTTTTAAGAACTCTAATTTCATTTTTACATTCACTATTTTTTCATCAAATTATATCAGATGCAAGCTTTTTATTAGCAAAGTTTAAAGTAATATAGAATAAAATAAAAATCTTCCACCATCCAAAGGAAACTAATTTTTTGTTTGTTAAATTTACTCCCTACAATTTTTCTCTGCACATAGATGTATCAAAAACGACTTCCTTTTCATTAAATATTTATTGAACATATACATGTATACTTTTCTTTATATGTACTTTGATTATCTTCTGCTTTTTGTTTTATTCTTAGGACATATCTGTCTTTTCTTGTTATACTATCAATTTTTTTGAATCATTGTAGATTTATCATGGGCCTTAATATGGTATAGCTAATTTTCTTTCATTATTTTTCTGACCAGTTTTTGAGCTTTTCTTCATTTTAATGTGTTTTACTAAATCACTGAATTTTTCATCTATTCACAGAAAAAAATTCTAGTTAATCCATTTGTTTATGTCTTTGTATACCTGCAATATCTTTGTCACCTTTGCACATAAGTCAAATGTTGACTAATTACATAATTCTTAGATTAAAGGCCATTTTAATTGAATTTTCTGAACAATATGCCATTTCCTGCTGGAAATCAGTTTCAGATGAGAAGTTGGAAAAGACATGATTTTTTTATTCTTTGAAATTAACCCCAAGTAATTTTTTTCTATGTGGATATTTGTATTTTTTTTTTCTTTATCCTTAACAATCAAGAATTTCACCAATTTTTAGCTCCCACGGATAAGTGAGAACATGTGGTATTTCTCTTTCTGTGCCTGACTTGTTTCACTTAATATAATTCTCTCAAGGTCCATCCATGTTGTTGCAAATGGCAGTATTTCATTCGTTTTTATAGCTGAGTAGTATTCCATTGTGTAGATGTACCACATTTTCCGTATCCACTCATCTGATGATGGACATTTGGGCTGGTTCCAACTCTTGGCTATTGTAAAGAGTGCTGCGAACACACACACACACACACACACACACACACACACACACAAACCGGGGGGGGGAGGGGAAGAAGATATAACAACCACAACTACTTGAAGTTGATACGACAAACAAACAGAAAGGACATTGTTGGGGGGGAGGGGGGAGGGAGAAGGGAGGGAGGTTTTGGTGATGGGGAGCAATAATCAGCCACAATGTATATCGACAAAATAAAACTTAAAAAAAAAAGAACTGGAAAAAAAAAAAAGAATTTCACCAAAATACATCCAGCAATGTGTCTCTTTTTACTTATTTCCCATAGAATTTTAAAAATCTAGTCCAATTTATAGATATTTACTTCTCTTTCTATTTTTAAAGTTCTGCAAATATTTTATTTCCTTGTTTCTTTTTCTCCCATAGAAACTTATTATTGCTTCTTTGTATCTCCAGACTCTGCTTACTGTATTGATCATTTTTCTTCTCATCTTTACTCTTCCCTCTCTATTGGCATATAGCTTCTCTCATCACTTATTCCCACATTGGAATGTATATTAGAATCACCTGGAGAACTTTTTATACCACACATTTTCAAGCTCTGTTACATCAACTGAATTAAACTCTGCAAGGGTAGTGTCCCATGTCTGTATATTAGAAAAGCAGTCCATGTGATTCTTATGCAGTTGGCTTGTTGACCAGTATTTGAGA
Organism: Cynocephalus volans; assembly: GCF_027409185.1. Taxonomy (NCBI): domain Eukaryota; kingdom Metazoa; phylum Chordata; class Mammalia; order Dermoptera; family Cynocephalidae; genus Cynocephalus; species Cynocephalus volans. The sequence continues at coordinate 247,289,273 of NC_084460.1, forward strand.
ATTAATATTCTGCATCATATTCCTGTCTGCTTTAACATTCACTCTATTGCCTCCAATACAGATTTTTAATTTTATTTTGGTTTCTCTGAATTGTTTTCTCATATGTTCCCATCCTATTTTTGTCTTATCTAGTGCTCTTTCTGGTTATATCAGATCATCTCTTGTTTTATGGAACCTATGAAACTAGATGGAATCACATGTTCTTTTAAGGTCACAAGCATGCCTTTCCTCTAAATCTTAAATAGATTAATTTCCTCTTTTTATGCTATGAAGTCTTTCATAGGCTTCTTTAATTGGAAAAGGTACAGTCAAGGCTAAGATGCCATTTACAAGGTGTGTTCATTTGCTTTGATCTCCTTTTACTGTGTATTACTGTGCTGCCAGACTTTCTCAAAATACACAGTGAAACAAAAATTAATCTACACAGTCCCTAGTAAAAATTTTTTTATAGATTCTTTTATTTACTATTCCTTTGACATATGGTTACGGATTCTTTTCTTTCTTTTTTCTTTCTTTCTTTCTTTTTTTTTTGATTACCTATTCTTCGAAATATGAATAGGAGACTTTATTCCTGAATAATGTGCTAGAAGAAAATTTCAGTCCCTTGTGAACACTGAGTATTCCCAGGGCTTACCTGTCTCTGTACTTACCTGTCACCAAGGAGATTCCAGGTTGTACTTTGTTACAGCCTGTGCTCTTTACTCCTGGTTGAGTTGCATAGCTAGGAGATGTGGTTTCACTAATGGATGTAGAGAGGATGTTACTGATATATAGGCATGAAAGGAGGAACCAATTCTGGCTCTTTAAAAAATATATACATTATATAACAGGTGAACTGTTGGTTCTGGCCCAATTTCTTTGATATCGGGGTTCCCTGAAAATGACTGAAAACTTTGTTTTATGTAATGTCTCTCTAGCCATGTTGCTTGTTCAAAGGTTTAGACCAGCACTATTTCTTAGAAATATGCCAGCCACACAATGTAATTTAAAATTTTCTAGTAGCCACATTTTAAAAATGTAAATAAAAACTAGTGAAATTAATTTTAATAATATATTTTACTTAATCCACTACAAAAAAATTTAAATATGTAACCAATGCAAAAAATTATTCATGAGATATTTCACATTCTTATTTTTGCTCAAAGTCTTTGAAATTTGCTGTGTATTTTACACTGACAGAAAATTTCTATTTGAAATAGCCACATTTCAAGGGCTCACCAACTGCATATTGCTATCACACAGCAAGACTTGGATATTGATCAGTTTTCAATCAACTCAACTGTGCAATTTTATAAGGGAAATTTCCTCCCAAAGTTTATTAAAATTTTCATAGATAACTTTGGCTTCCACTACTGTTAGAAGTTTATGTTTCTTTTCATATTCTTGGAAAAATTCCTGTGAGAAGTTTGGCTACGTAAATTTAATACAGCTGACTAGTCATTATTACCTCCTGGAGGAGCCTGACACTTAAAATTAAAGAATAATTAACTTTATAGTTTTGAATATTAAATATAGTGTATTATCTAATTGCATTGCAACCCTTCAATTATTTATATTACTACAATTTAAAAAAATTCTGATAAGAACTGTTTATTTGCCTTTGCTATAAAAAGATATTTAATATCCATATACTTTGTTGCTTTTAAACTGGCTTCAATAACATTTATTAGAAATCTTTGAAACATGGTTTATTTCTTTCCCTCAGAATCCAAATGTTCATATGCTGACAGCTGACAAAGAAATTAAACTGTTTTCTTCTTCCAGAGCTTCATCTTGAGTATACCCCATTATTCCCACATTCATCAAAGTGAGATGCAGGATTGGAGGAAAAATAAAGGATTATCACATCTGACATTGTTTGTAACCCCTCTAGATTTTCATCTGTTAGAGTCCTCAAACCTCCTAGGCCTTTAAATATCATACACACATACTTTAAAAAGTTCATAAAAAATTGAATTAAAAGATAATATGAGTTTTCCATAAACTTTTTGATGGCCCCTTATATCCTTGCCTTCGTACACGGAGAATTTAGCTGGATATACCAGTCTTGCCAAGAAAATCAGTAGCCATTATCTAAGGAAAAATTATATCAGGTTTGGCATGCAGTTTAAGCTATGATCTTTCTAGTACTAGAAAGCCATTGTCATACTTGCCCTGATTAAAAGTGATGTAGATCCTTTCACATACCAGCTCATTTACTTTTCTTCCACTTATCCTTTCTTCAACTTAGAATATTCCTAATAAAGAAAATAAGAATATTCTGGTAGAATGCTTTTATAATGCCCTTATTGGGGAATATAGAATTAACATCAATAAACACCTAAAATTATCTCTGACACTTGCAACAAAACTGACAGTTTACAGGAACCTGTCTGGTCCAGCTTATAACAACATATGTCGTAGTAAAATGTGACATGATATAGTTCTACTGGAGCAGAGAGTATAATGTTGGGTTGTTTGTGGTACACCTAGCTGGAGACCGTTTCATTGTAGCATAATGTCTAGTTAAAAAATCTCTGCAGAGTAAGGCTTTGAGCATAATTAAGAACACCTTTGGGGAGAGCTAGTTGTCCTTTCCTCTGTGATGTTCAAAGGAATCACCCAAGCTAAGATGAAGCCAAAAAATTAGTCCAAATTATTTATTTTTGGCATCAACTATAATTTCCCCCTGGAGAAAGGGAGATATAGCTCAATTCCCCATTAATCCTCATGATCCTTCAGCCTCATTCTCCCTTCTTCTGTTTACTTTACAAAGTCCACTGAGGACAGATGTGAACAAAATTCAGAGACGGTCCTTCAAGATTCATTTCCCAGTGAAATTTCATCCTAACTAGGTTAAGCAGAATTTCCCATGGTACTTGCTTAGTGCTTTTGAAAACATTTCATGAAAATGATGTTCACAATGAAACTGTTGATATGGAATTAACTTAGGGGAACTTTGGAAGATTATATGCTTATGGTTATTAGTGTGCCTCTTTGTAATGTATTTTTGTGACCCAACTTAACAATTCAAACTATGATATGGAAAACTTCTGAAAAACAGGTGGGTTTTGAAAGGAAATATGTACTCTTTGTTTTATGAGGAAAATCTTATTGCACTAAGATGGGCTACCTTCTCAGATGAAGGACACACTGTCATTGCATATATTGGACCACAGAATAAATGAGATAACAATATGATCTGTGGGAACAGCTGCTCAGAGACATTCTGCAGGGTGACTTTGTACTCAAGGCACCTATTTTCTGGGCTTGTTGCATGAGTTGAAAAGAATGCTTGCTCTGATCAATTTTTGTAACAGTAAATCTCATAGCAACAAATACATAAGGCTGTGAAAGGAGCTTAGCTTTGGAGAATAACAGAATTGGGTTGCAGTAATAATTTCATCACTTATCAGCAATGTAACTTTTCATACAATATTTAAATTCTTTAGTCTCTGTTTTTTCTACTGTGTAAAGTGGTTTATTTGTACCTACTCCAGAAAGCTGTTGAGGAGATTTAAAAGAATGAATGTGAGTACTTCAGTCACCTTGTTTTTGCCCTATGGATAGTCAAAATAATTTCATTATTTGGTAAACTTCTGCTATTTATCTGTTTCAACATTACTGTTATTTAATCGATAATCAAAATATGTGAGAAAATAGGATAGCGTTACAATTTGCTGGCACAATAAGTCATAGAAATATCTGATAGAAAAATAAACTATGAGGGAATATTATCACTACTCTGATTGATAAGCTGTTTGGTTGCCTGCTATGGAAAAGAAACATACATGTTAAATATAGCTCCATCTTCACTACTTAGAGGCAAAGCAAAAGAAAAATATTGCTTTAGTTTAGTCTTATTATGAAATAGTTCTTTTAAAGTTCAGAGGTTAGTGAAAAATTGGTAAAGGGCCGCACAAAAATGATTACATTGTGTAATGTTGAATATATTAATTTCTTGAGAAAAAACATAAATGAAATCAATGAAAAATGTTTTTAAAAGATAAAGTTCAAGTGTAAGGGAAAATAATATGTAGCATACTTCTGATGTAAATAGTAAGTTTCTTTGATAAAAAATCTGTTATTATATATTTTGTTGATTTGAATTTATACAAATTAAGTGTAAATTTCCAGTTTTAGTGGAAATCTGATGGTGCAAATTTTTACTTATTTATTCATTCATATATTTTTACTGGAGGCATCCATGAAGAACTTCTCTTAAGGATGGTGTACAAAAGTGAAGATAAAATGAAGTATATTTTACAGGAGAACGGATGTTTCATGAATAAATTGATGTGTGCTAGTAAATTCAATGTGAAACATTCCCTTCTTGATATAGCAGCAATTCAAGTGTAAGCAGGTTAAATTTAGGGTCCTCTTAAACCACTGTTTCTTGGTACTCTTTCTGAATGATGAATACTTCATTTCAAAAATTTATCTGGGGAATTTTATAGACTGGGAAGAGAAGGTTATTTTAGTTTTTTATATTGTGCTCAGATCTCTTCTTTATTGTTATTTTTAGTCAGTTTAAAGAACCTTTTTTGTATAATAGTTTGTATTACAGAATGTTATTTAGAAAGAATTTAAAGAATGAGCAAAAAAATAAGAATAAAAAATAATAGTAAAAGATTTTTTTTAAATTTTCATTTCAAGTGTATATTTTCATTGGTGCCATCTGTAATGGAGAGCCACTTTGAAATGTCTTAAGAAGCTCAGCAACCTCTGGCAATTTCTTGCATTTCTTCTGTCTTTACACATGACTGTGACAGGAGTGAAGTGGCACATTGCTAACCAAGCTCCCCAAGGACTTTTAAAAAAAATTCTGTTTAAGAGATTATTCATGCCTCATTCAACAATAATTCCTCTGACTACAACAGTCATTTTTCCCACTCCATCCTGGCAACAAGTCCTATTTGGTATTCCTCTATTCATTTTTGTTTGTATATTTTTATAAAATATTCTTTCCCCAACTCACTGTCACAAGATACCACTCTGTGCAAAGTCTAGTCAGACCTAATTTTTATATCTGTTGTATTTTCTTAGAATGAACTTCAGTTTATCATTAAATAGAAATTTTATAATTTATTCTTGTGTATAGAACACCAAACTGCCTTGTGTTAAATGTTCCCCCGAAACTAATCCCCACTGTAAATATGGAGGGTGGGAAATCCTATTGTGGTAATTGAAAGGTGGGGCCTTGAAGAAGTGATTAAGTTGATGGATTAATGATGGGGGTCAGGGGTGTGGTTCTGAGGGCTTTAAAAGGAGAGCACTTGAGAGTCTCTGCTCCACCATTTTCTGCTGTGTGAGGTCCCTACAATGCTGTAAAGCCACCACCACAGAAGACCCTCACCAGGTATGTTACCTGGGCTTTGGACTTTCTACCCTTTGAAACTGTAAGCAATAAATTTCATTTTCTTTATAAAATATCCAGTTGCATGTATTTTGTTATAAGCAAGAGATACAGACTAATACAGAAAATTGGTACCAGAGAAGTTGGTTTTTGCTTATGACAAATGCTTGACAATGTGGAAGTGGCTTTAGAACTAGGTGTTGTAGTAATAGGCTAGGAAAAGCCTAGATGCTGGTGAAAGTTTAGAAGACAAGAGCACTAGGGAAAGTTTGGAATGTTTTAGAGAATGGTTAAATGGTGGTGACCAAAATGCTTATGGAAATATGGACAGTAAAGACCATTCTAAGGAGGTCTCAGATAAAAATAAGAAGGAGTTTATTGGAAACTGGAGCAAAGACCAGCCTTGATATAAGCCGGCAAAGAACTTGGCTGCATTCTGTTCATGCCCCAAAGTTTTATGGAATGTGGAACTTCAGGGTGATGACACAGGGTATTTGGTGGAAGAAATTTTTAAGCAGCAATGCATTAAGGAAGCTGCATGGCTCCTTGTTACAGCCTATGCTGAATTATGGCAGAAAAGGCATAAGGTAAAGCCAGAATTTATAATTCAAAAGAAAGCAGAGGGCAAAAAATCGGAAAACTTTCAGCCTACCCACAAAAGCAAGGGATGCTTTGCTGAGGAGAAGAGTACAGAAGAAAGAGACTATCAAGAGAAGGGAAAAAAGACCTTGAAGGCATTTCAAAGATCTTCAAAGCTTTGTCTTCCATTACTGGCCCAGAGGATTAGGGAGACAGAATGGTCTTGGGGAACAGGCCTGAGGCTCCTCCCACAGGCTCAGTGGCCAGGGCCATGTCAGGAAGCTTCTTTCAGCACCAACACTCCAGCTGTGACTTAGTTGGCCCCAGGTATGGCCAGACCTGCAGCTTTGGAAAATACAAGCCAGAAGCTTTGGCAGCATCCAGGTGATGTTAAGTCTGTAGGCTCACAGAATGCCAGAGCTCTGAAGGCTGGGAGACTCCACCCCAATTTCAAAGGATGTATGGAAAAACCTGGGGGCCCAGGAAGAGATCTGTCACAGGGGCGGATTCACTGCACACTGCCTTTGCTAGAGCAATGCTGAGCGAAAACGTGGTGTCAGAGTTGCAACAGAGAAACCCCATCTGCATCATGTCTAGTAGAGCCATGAGAGTGGGACTGCCACAGAGATCCCAGATCTGTAGAACTACCAGCATGCAGTTACAGCCTGGGAGAGTTAAAGCATAGCAGGAAGCTAGGAAAGCCATAGAAGCAGAGCTGCCCAGAGAATTTGAGGCCCAATCCCCACACCAGCGTGCAGAGGAGGTCAAATATGGAGTCAAAGTACATGATTTGCCAGCTTTGAGATTTAATGCCTGCCTTGCTGTGTTTTGGACTTGCTTAGGACCTGTTACCCCTTTCTTTTGGCCTATTTCTCCCTTTTTGAATGGAAATATGTACCCCATGCTTGCTCCACCATTGTATCTTGGAAGTAGATAACTTGTATTGATTTCACACTTTGGACTTTGGACATTGGACCTTTGAGTTGAAACGAGTCGAGACTCAGGATGAAATGAATGTATTTGTATGTGAAAAGGACATGCGTTTTGGCGAGCCGGGGTTGAATGTCCCTCCCAAAACTTAATCCCCATTTAACTGTTGAGAGTGGAAAAATCCTATTATGGTAACTGAAAGGTGGGACCTTGAAGAGGTGATTAAGTTGATAGACTAATGGTGGTTGTGGTCTTAGTTCTTTTTTTTTTTTTCCTTTTACATTTTTTCTCATCTGTGTTGGCTACTTATTTTCAATTCTAGTTTGTCCTCTGGTTTTGTAGTATTTTTCAACTTTCAGATGGTTTTAGAATTTTGGTTTTTTTTAAAAAAAATTTTATTATTTATTATTAGCACATTCATTCTCACACATTGTGATATTTCTTTATGCCCTTTACCAGACCTATCACTTCCCAAACCCCCTCCCTCCCTCACCCTCATCTCTAGTATCCTTAGGCTTGTTCTCTGCATCTGAAAGTTCAACTGTATTGTTGTGGTCTTTTCTTTTCCTTCCTTCTCTCCCTCCCTCCTTCCCTCCCTCTCTCCCTCTCTCCCTCCATAGTTCTGAGGGCTTTAAAAGGAGAGCGCATGATTCTCTCTCTCTTTCTGCTCCCCCATTTTCTGACATGTGAGAGCCCTGCATTGCTGTAAAGCCACCACCAAAGAAGACCCTCCCCATATGTGTTTCCTGAACTTTGGACTTCCCAGACTCTGAATTGTAAGCAATAAATTTCATTTTCTTTATAAGTCACCCAGTTTCAGGTATTTATGTTATAAGCAACAGAAACCTATGAATACTCAAACTATGTTGGTAACTAAAAAGTCTGTGCTCAGAAGAGCTCAAGCAGGTTAGCCTATGGGTATATTTGATAATTGGGCAATTAGCCAGTGCTAGGCTAATACTTCATTTCAGGGGAAAATGTTTTAATTTAGGAGAATATATACTAAAGTTGTGAGCTTAACGGGAAGTATGTACGTATCAGATGGGGCCTTTCTCAGACTGATTAAATCTGTGTGTGTGTGTATATGTGAATAAATGCCTATTTCCAGAAATCCATAGAGAGATTATACAAAATTTAGAAAAGTTTTTGAAAAGCAATTTGGATGCAGACCTTAGGGTATGGAGATGTTGTAGAAGAACAAATCGTGTACAAAGTTGTAACAATTTGAGGGGCACTATACTTTTGGTTCATTCTGGCATGTGGGTGATATGTACAGGTCTATAGATTTTTGTTAAACTCTAGAGGAGAAATATGCCATCAGTAAGAGGCTTGTCGATAATAACTCTTCAAATGCATTACTCCCCTTACAATCATCTAATGTCACACGTGGTAGATAAGCTGGATCGACTGAGTCAACAACATTTATTCTATCCTCCTTAATGTGTTTTCTGTATGTCAGACACTAGAAAGCTTAAAAGTAATATCTCAGACTTCCTTTGGAGCAGAAGCTCCAGATGTAATTTAAGTTTGATCAATCAGATGCTCTCATGAGAAGACTGAATGCAGAGCAGGGTGAAGTGAGGAAAGCGAGGGCCTGGCAGGTGTTGTGCATTTTCTTGGTGCAGGGCCTGACAGAGGAGCCAGCAGTTACCACATCAGCTTTCCGATCCCTGGAGTTGAGCTGAGGCTCTATCTTCAATTCCCCCATTTCTTGATTGAAGCCCAGGTAGCAGCTGAATGAGTTTTGCAGTGATGATCAATATAGGAATTGTTCCTGCAAGCCCCGCCCAGAGCAGGTTCCTCCAGATTATCCAGCAATTTTGTAATTACCCCATTTTCAGTATTAAATCCCTTTGGTTTACAATAGCCACAGAGTCTTCTATTATGAGCACTTGAACACTGATACACAGGTTCTTGATAATTTCTTTCTCTTCCTGTGACTTGATCCCTCACCACAGCATTCCTCCTTGAGTGTCTATTTTAATCAGTACCTACATTAAACAATGTCTACTTAAGGCCAGGATTAATAGAAATAATCTCTCTATTCACTGCAGAGACACATTAATTGAAAATCAATTCAAGAGGCTCAGAGATGGAGCTGGCATGATGACAAATTCACTCTTAGTTTTTGGGGGGACTTATATTCAGAGTTAATGACATATATTTACAAAATGAATAGCAGTCTATTTCCAAGAATAATTAAGACCCACCTATAGACAAGCAATACTTATCTCAAATTTAACAGCTGAGAGCGGACATCCTCTCCTTCCCAATCTTGGGGGAAAGCATCTATTTATCACCATTAAGTACAATGTTAGCTACAGTTTTTATAGATGTTCTTTATCGAGTTGAGGAAGTTTCTCTCCATTCCTGGTTTGCTGAGAGTTTTTTAAATCAAGAACAGGGGTGCTGGATTTTATCAAATGTTTATTCTCCATTAATTCATATGATCATATGGTTTTTCTTCTTTAGACTGTTGATGTGATGGATAACATTAATTAATTTTCCAGTGCTGAGCCATCCTTGCATACCTAGAGTAAATCCTACTCGGTCATGGTGTATAATTCTTTTCACACATTGTTAGATTTAGTTTGCTAGTATTTTGCTGAGAATTTTTGCATGTATGTTCATGATGGATATTGATCTGTAGTTTTTCTTTCTTGTAATGTTTTTATCTGGCTTTGGTGTTAGGGTAATGCTGGCCTCATAGAATGAAGTAGGAAGTGTTTCCTCCAGTTCTATTTTCTTCCTTAAATACTTAGTAGAATTTACTAGTAAAACCATCTGGACCTAGTGCTTTAATTTTTGGAATATACTTATTATTGATTCAATATCTTTAATACATACAAGCCTATTCCAATTATCTATTTTTCTTTGTGTGAGTTTTGGCAGTACATGTCTTTCAAGGAATTTGTCCTTTTGATTTTAATTATCAAATTCATAGGTATACAATTACAATTGTTCACATCATTTCTTTTTTATCCTTTTAAAATCCATGGGATCAGTAATGATGACTCCTATTTCAATTTTTATATTAGAAACTGGTGTCTTCTGTTTTATTCTTGATTAGCCTGACTATAGGTTTATCAAAATTATCATTATTTTCAAAGAGCGTGATTTTATTTTCATTGATTTTTCTATTGTTTTCCTGTTTTCAAATTTATTAATTTCTGTTCTAATTCTTATTTATTTTATTCTGCTTGATAGGCTTAAATTGCTCTTCTGTCTCTATTTTCCTAAGGTGGAAGTTTAGATGGTTGATTTCAGATCTTTTCTTCTTTTCTAGTATACACATTTAATGCTGACATTTTCCTGTAAGCCTTGTTTTTCACTGCATCCTACAAATTTTGATGAGTTGTATTTTCATTTAGTTAAAAATATTTTAAAACTCCTTTTGAGATTTGTTTTTGACCCATGTACTATTCAGAAATTGTTTAGATCATCTAAAAGAAAAAATTGTAATAGGTTAGTTTCTCTAACTTTATTACTAGAGTTACTTAGTATTTATCATGTAATTATCTAACCAATAGATTAATAGACATGATTTTGATCCCAGACATCTAAATATGGAACTGTATATTTCATATTTAAGTCTCTTAGCATACCAGAAAGTGGACATAAGAAAATGAAAATTTAATAAAATTGATTAAGCAGGTTCATCCTTTTTATCAGCTCTAAGGTTACCCATGGATAAGGTTAATTAATATTCTTTAAAAATGTGTGTTAATAACTTTATTTTTGAATGAATGAAATGTTTTTAATTATATCTTGAAGTAGGTGGCCACTTTTATTCTTCTGAGTGAGGATAAAAACCTAGTAAATGCTTTAATCAAGCAATTATATAATATATCTGACAAAGTAAACTGACATTTATGATCAATTTACTTTGTAGATCAGATTTTATATCACATGTAAAAGAATTTCTACATTACTGAAAAAATACATGAATGCTACTGAAAAATTATGTGTGCTGAATTTTCCAAAGATAGGAAAATGTGCCTTGTCACAATATAATTTAACACAGGAAAAGCGAGTTGTGTTCACTTCGGTTCTCACTGAACCTGTCTCAAACCTAAAGTTTTATATAAAAAAATGATGACAGTTTGGGAGAGCCTGATGACCTTTAAATATTCCACCCAGTTGAAAGGACTGCCTCTATGTTTTTGCTGCATGTAAATGCTGTGAAATACTCCCTCTTCCTAAGGATATTTCAGCACTCAAGTGTAATAATAGTGTGAGGCTTCCTTGCCACATGTATCTGAAAGCAGCATATCTGTCCCCCGACAACATACTTCAGTGGTAAGGGTTTATCTTGCCAGCGCTTTTGCTACTGGCCCTTTGGAGAAAAACTCCCATTTTATTATCTACTGTCCCTCAGGGAGAATGTTACGGATGGTGGGTCCTGATGCCAAAGGACCTCACATCCACTGTCCTGACTAGGCAAAAGCAATTATGCTCCATAGAAGGGGACATGTGAACTTGCAGCAGGGAAAGCAAACCAAACAAGGACAAGTGGTTTTATAGGACACAGAATTAATGAGAAAACCAGAATAATACATTTAAATGTCAGTGTACTGTGCACTTTCAAGGAATTATGATCACAGTCCATAAAGGGCTTTTGGAAAAAAAATACATGATTTTAGAATTTTAAATAGTAACTGAAGAGTCAAAAAAGGAAATGACAACCAAGTTAGTTTTCAGAGAGATTAGGTAAAATAAAAATATCTTAACATAGTGCAAAAATACAAAGAAATTAAATTGCGCCTATATTCTGTATTAGTTAATAATAAGATTTTTATAAGGAGAAAATAGAACAGATGGAGACATATGCTGGTCAAATTTCTTCCTGCAAACAATAGAATGCTCTCTGGCTAGTTGAAGAAGTAATGAAATTTATTAACAAGTATTTGGCAGAATCTCTGCAATCCAACTGGAGAACTAGTATGACTGTGGGGATAAACACAATGCCCAAGGGAAACTTAGGGGCTTTTCTTGCAAATACAGACTGCCCTCACCACTTGGCACCTTTGCCACTCAGGACTGAGGATCAGATGATGAAGCTAGGCAGACAGGAATAATGCCCCAGCACGTAGGGCTTCCATAGCACAGACAGCATTGCTACTTAGGACTGGGACAAAAGCTCTCTACCCTACTATGCCCTGAGAGCATGGCGTTTCTACCACCAGGCCTACTGGAAGATCCATTCTCCCACCTGAGTATTTTGGCTTCTAAATTGGAGGGTAGAAGTCACATTGTGGAGAATTAGAGATAGTATTTCAAGATGTTAACCTACAAATGACCAATATCCACTAGAAGATATAATATTCTACATACTGGTAAAATTTCTTTGAGAAGAAAAGAAATTTGAATTTTTAGATCAAAGATGCTTGCCACTTCCCAGAAAGATTAACTTAAAAAGACGGAGACACAACCATATCCGGAATATAGTTCTCTTGGTTGGTTGCCAGTGAGTTACTATTATGCTTTGTAGTTTGGGAGAGTGGGTGTGGGGTCAATATTATTCTGTTTTCAGACCCATAAGTATTCCCCCCCACCATGTTTTTGCCCTTCTTTTTCACTTCTTCTCTCCCTCTGTCTCAGACTTGTAGGTTCTGAAACTTGTAGACTTGTAGCTGACTTCTCTGGGTCAGCTGCCTTTCTCACTGCAGAGTCCTTGGCACATTTTCCAGACTATAACTCTTGCTCTGCCTGTCAGTATGTAATCATTCCCTTTAGAAATACATTTAAAACACTTCTGTTCTCACAGTTCCATTTCTCAATCTTTTTGCTATTGTTGGTTTATATTATATTTACTCCTTTACTATCATTTCAATGAAGCCTCAGGAGGCAAGGGATATAAATCTGTTTTAAGTCTACTATGGTAACCTGTAAATCTCCTGTAAGTGTTTTGTAAAAATTATTTTGTAATTCTAGTCGAATCATAGTATTAAAAATCCATGCGAATTCATTTACTATTCTTTTCCTTGCATTAAATTAAAATGATAATCTGTTGTTTTTAGATGGTAATGAAGCACATCCAGTGGAATGTTTAACACCTGTCACTTTCTTTTATGTAATCTCATTCAGCATTTCATTCATTTTCTTGGTTCTTTCTGTTGTCTGAAATGGAAAACAGCCGGCCACCCACAGGAAAAAGAAGTATGAAAAATTTGTTTTGTAATTTTAGTGATTATACACTTAAAGGGGGTGAATGGGCCAAGGATGTCTGAATACGTAAAGCAGACAGAGTAGAAGAGGACCAGCCCAATAGCTGTCCTCTTTCAGCAGATGTGTTCAACTTGCTGCAATGTAAAATTGTTTATGTCTGTTTTAATTGTCTCTTCTCTACCCTGTTGGTGGAAGGATTCCTCTAGAATTATGGGGATGGCTGAACATAGGATGCCCAACACTGAACTTATGAGATTGATAGCAGTTTATTAGTCACATGTACTCACAGTCTGGGAGAGGAGGCCACTGCATACTATGTAGGGCCACACAGGTGAGCAACCAGGAGCTGTGAAAGGCAGGCTTCAATAGGATGTGCTGCCTTTGGTTCCTGGGAGGATGAGATTGGCTTGTTAGAATAATTCTGCAGGATGGCATTGAACTGAAACCTGCTACTCAAGGATAAGCAAGAACTGTGTCTGGTCTGTTTAGTAAGGAGGATTGTTTGGCTAGGGGAATTTATCCACAGGAGCATGATGGGGAGGGGAACTTGCTTAGGTCAATCAAGGCTCTTTTGATTTCACCAGTTGTCAAGGCAGTGCATAGTACTGGCCCTTAATTTTAGGCCTTAAACCACAGTGTGCTTCATATGTGAATAAATAATCGTTGGTTTGTTCACTTTTGTCCCCTGTTACTTAAGTAGATTCACCAGATTTATTTTCTGAGTAGGTATATCCTATACATTCTTGAGAAGACTTCCATTTCTAGTAGTTTGACCCTGTTAAGAACTATGGTTCCTAATCTCTAACAAAAGTTTTCCAGACTGAATGACTCAAATTGGTATTATCCATATATAAAATGCATTTATCAAGTTAAATAGATTCATTGGTGCAAATGACCCATCCTGGACACTTTCTCAGTTGAAAGCAGAGCAGCTGAACATGTACATGCTTTTTAAGAAATAAAATTTTTGAGTCTTTTTAAGGAGATCATTGTTGATAGAAATCCTACATACTTCTTCGGTTACTTATTGATGTCTTAGTTATTTACTATTATATTTTAGAGACAGACTATTATAAATCTTACAAGTTACTTAGAGTTCTGACTTTAGAGAAGATGAAAGACTTGTTAGGAAAATGCAAAAATTTAAACAGCAATATTTGGCTTAAGTCTCAATCAACTATTTTATGATTAATGGAAACATTTCTGAATGAAAGTCTGTTTGAGCCATGGAAAATTAAGTTCAACTTCAGATTTCAAAGCTATCATTCAAGGGAGGAAAATCAACAAGAGAGGAAAACTGGCATAGTGGAAAGAAGATTGGAGTGTGAGTCAAAAGGCCCTGATCTTGTCTTGAGAGCCGACTTCACAGTACTGAATCTCTCTTTGTCCTAGTTTCTTTCCACACCTGTAAAATGAGGAATTCGTCAAAATAATCTCATAGGTATAATCAAACTCCAAAATTTATTTTGTAGTCCAAGAAGTCTCTGGACTCTAACTTTTTATGATCATGTCAGAGGCAGCATTTTCATAGTGCTCAGGACTTCTGCATTTTATTAGGATAAACATCAGTCTCCTCAACCACTCACTTTCTGTGTATGTGGAACATTTCTTCTAATCATTATCCCTCTTGGAAATTAAATAAAAGTCTAACAGCAGTGCCAAAGCATAAACAGACTAATAAATGTTTTAATGTACTCACCTTGTTAATTTTCAGAGAACACCATAAAAGGAGGTCATAAAATACACTCCTCAGCTAAGAGTACTGTCAGCTGCTGGCTGGAACATTGCTCCCTGCTATCTTAGAAACTCCTTACCAGCAGCTGAAAAAAGCATAGTAGTGTTTTTGAAGTTATATTTAATAGAAAATATGTGAAAATATCTTTGGAAATTAAAAAGAACCATAGGAATAAAAGCAGTTAGCCAACTAGCCAACTAACTGGCTCCAAAAATAATTTGAGTTGTACTAAACACAGCCTTTCTTTGATCTCATAAAATCTCCAGGGATATATTTGCCTCTTAATGTAGAATAATAATACTGATAATAATACAGATAGCTGATGTTTATTAGGTACTTACTATTAAAAATGTTTCATATGTCATTTATTCTTCACAATTCTATGAAATAGATATTATACCTATTTTATATATGAGAAGACTAGCATAGGGAATTTAAGTAACTTGTTCAAAGTCACACCACTCTTAAGTGGAAGACCATGATTTGAACCTGACATCTAAGATCAGAAATGGGAATACTAACCACTATGTGGAATAGCATTAGAATAAGAAGATGCAATCAAAAGGACAAGCCAGTGCTGCCAGAATACCACACACGTGGGGCAAAGGCAAAGAAAGAATCCTAATATAAGTAGAAGATAGGATAGAGGTTTATTAACATTCCATTTTGGGCTTAAGAAGAAAGCAATCATTTTCGTTTTTCTTTCTCTTTAATTTTTGCAGACACCACAGTACAGACAAGTGGGCCTTTGAGAGGTGAAGGAAAGCTGTAGGGAGATTTGGTGTTGACTGTATGGAGGAGATACAGCCCACACTCTCTGTTGCTCCCCCAGCAGCTGTCTTCTGCTACTCATCTTTTTGCTGGCAGAATCTTCCTCTTATGAGAGGAGCTGAAAAGGCCAAATACTCACTTCCCAAATCCCTTGCAGCTAGATGTGGGCATGTTCTAGCCAATGAGATGCAAGGAAAAGTTTGTTGGAGAGTTTCTGAACATGATGTTCCTCATTGATAAAAAGAGAAATGTGCAAGGAGAGCCCACTCATGCATTCTAGATTTGGGGAGTTGTCCTATCCTATTTGGATCTGCTGCAGGCCATCCAGAGACCATAAGGGGAGGCCCAGCTGAAGTACAGAAGGCGGTGGAGGAGAAAGATGGGAAGAACTTAGATCCCAGCTGACTTACTGTATTACTTCTTTTAGAAGTTTATTTTTAACCCTTGCTTTTAGGTCATGATCCATTTTGAGTTAATTTTTGTATAGACGCAAGATAAGGAGTTGAGGCTTGATTATTGATTGGTTGATTGCATACAGATAACCAGTTATTGCAGCAAAATTATTTGGAAAGATTATCCTTTCCTCATTGAATTTGACTGGCACTTTTGCAAAAAATCAACAGATACTCTATTTTCAGTCAACTTTTTTTTTCTTTAGCGCTTTGGATATTTATTTTTCACATCTTCTGGTTCCCATAGTTTCTGAGAAGTTAGTTTTTGCTTTGTGTGTTTTAAAGCTCTCTTATTACATGAATAAAAAATTAGAACTGTTATGTCCTATGTTCATAAAAAGATAAATTAGAACTTTTATCATTATGAAGTTATCTTTATCCTTGGGGATATTCTTTGCTCTAATATCTACTTTGTCTTATATTAACAGTCATTCCAACTTTCTTTTGATTAGTGTTAGCATGGTATATCTTTTTCCATCCTTGTACTTTTAATCTATCTATGTCATATATTTAAAGAGGGTTTCTAATAGGCAGCTTAGAGTTGGGTCTTGCTTTGTTTTTAAGCCAATCTTAGAATTTATGATTTTAAATTGGTGTTTTTAGACTGTTTACATTTAATGTGATTATTGTTTCTTCAAATAATTTCAGGCAATGCTTACCCTAGCCTCAGGTAGTTTTTTTTTTCACATGTATGCACTGTTCACTACTCAGCTGAAGCCACAAGAAAGATCCTCTGAAGATCTCTAAAATGTCCTTTCTATGGAGTGCTCTTCTTTTTGGTACTATGTTCTACAAACTCTAATTGTCTTGGTCTGCCCAGACTTTCAGCTCCATTTCCTCAACTCAGGGAGCCCATCAAACTTTACCTGGGTTATCCTTTCCTGTGCTGTAGCCTAAAAACTTTCTAGGCAGTAATCTGAACACTTCTTTGTTTACAATATTTTTGGATCACTGTTCTATACTAAATGATGTCCCTATTTTGTTTGAATTTTTAGTTTCAGGTGGGAATGTAAAACCAGTCTTTGTTACTCAATCTTGGTTATAAGAAGAATGAGTCAATGTAAATTTAAAAAGTAAAAACACTCTGCATAGGCAATCCAGTTGTCAAGTCTATCATTATTCTTTTACGTATACTTACTTTTTGAGGTATAATTTATATACTGTGAAGTGCACAAATCTTAAGTGTATGGTTTGAATTTTACATCTGTATGTACATACGAAAACATGCTACCCATATCAAGGTATAGAACATTTGTATTACCCTAGAAGTTTTCTTCATGTTCCTACCCAGTTAGTACCTACCACCCCTGCCCTACAGAAGTATCACTACTGTACCTTTTATCACCATACATTACTTTTACTGTTTTTAAACTTCTTCATATGAATGGAATTATATGTACTCTTTTGTACATGGCTTCTTTCATTTATAATGCTTTTGAGATTCAACCATTATTGTGTGTATCAGTAATTCATTCATTCTTATTGCTGTGTGTTATTACAGCACATAATATATTATAATTTGTAATCCATTCTCCTGTTGTTGATTATTTGGGTTGTTGCCAGTTTGGGATTTTGTGAACAAATTTGCTATGAATATTCTTATAGGCATTCATTATTATAATGTCTTTCTGGGGAATAAAGAAAAGGAGCAAAAGAAACCCTTCATTGAAATTGTTAACTGGCAGTAAGCTATATTATTCAGAATTGTTTAATCTAAGTATTTATTTATAGGACATTTCTGCACATCTACTCTACAATCCCCATTTACATTGTATGCAAAGATGACCCAAAATTACTAAATATATTGAACTGACTAATCTCTAAAGAAATGTTTTTAAATAAGTTGTGCATACCATTATGGTAATTCTAATACAACTTGCGTTAATTAATTACTTAATAAAATGATTATTTTATTAATGCTGTGAGCTAACCTTTGGTGATTATTTATTAGGTACCATTAATATTAAATATATTTTATCTTCACAGCAATCTTAAGAGGAAAAAAATATTATTCACATGTAATTTGTAAAATGGCTGGGACTGGCATATGTTAAGTGAGTTGCCCTAATAAATGGTGAAGCTGGAATTTGAATCCAAGTTGGTCTGACTTCACAGCCTGAGATTTCTTTATCAGAGCAAAATTATTAGATAAGTGCTGATGGTAGAAGTGGAATACTTAATTTATATGTATTAGTCGAACTTTTCTGATTAGTAACTGATCCTATTTCTATGATTTTTGATTACCCAGTTAGTTCTTTCAAGTACAGAACACATTGTAATTCAAAGTTCATGTTTCAGCAATGGGGTTATGTCAATAAAAAAAGTTATACACTTGTTCACACAGCAGTTAATTTTAGTGGTTCAGAGATTGTGATATATAGATGTCAGTCTTATGATAGATTTTATACATCTTCAGTCTGGCTATGTCAGTCTAAATCAATCTTGATTATGACATCTTCAGGCATCATCACATCCATAATAAATCCCTCTTAACCAAATGATTTTGTATGAGGAAAAAGCAATAAATCAATTTTATTCCTCAAAGACTCTTGAGTTTTATAAAAATGACTAATCTTTTTTACAAAATTATTAAAAGTTTCTCTATGAAAATCACTTAGTTGTAGTCTTGTTCTGTCAATCCAATCATTAGTTTATTACAACAATAATAAAACAATCATGAAGGACAGATAGCAAGATGAGCTAATTTCCTATGATACTAGCAGTGTGATGATTACGGAAATGGAAAATAAAGCTCTTAAGATCCATTACTAGGATGTAGTAGGATGTAGTTTATGGAGGCATTCATTTCATATGCACCTGTTAGTAAAAATCCTTCTGTCAGCATTTAAGCATATGTTTTCCAGGGTTATGGCTTGGCCAGTGTTTTCTAGGGAAGGGTTTAAATTACAAGGGCCTAAGCTGACCTTGGAAAATAGACTTACACACATAAGTGCAATGTAAGTTGGCTTGAATTTTAATTTTAATAATGTGTGGATTGGTAAAAGAATAATTTAAGATAATCAGTGAACTAGAACAGAACACAGGTGAGTATGGATCGTAAGGTGAATTTAACAAGTGGATGTAAATTAGAAGTAATGTATTTCGGTTGGTTATAAGGACATTTTCTTCCAAAAAGATAAAGGAAGGATATAAGAGAGGTGGTAAAGAAGTTGGACATGACATGAAGAATCCCAAAATGAAGGGGAATGTGTGTGAACCAGTGGAGAGGGAGTTGAACTGAAGTCTTAAAGCAGCTGGATTCAAGTTCTCTGGTCTCTGTCTCCTGCCACTGTGTGGCCCCTGGCATGTTGCATAACTCTCCTGAAATCTGGTTTCCACCTCTGCAAAGGAAGGAGCCTGTAGAAAATGTGGCCTAGAGTCCTCTAGTTCTGACCCAGTAACTGATTTTCCTACTTATCAGAGCAGTGTTCAGAACTACTGTCACTAGAGACAAAGGAACATGTCCAATCCACCCGATCTGTGAAGAAACATTTTAGGCTGTTCTTACATATGAGACCACAGAAGATATGAGAATCACTTCAGCCACAACTTCCCATCAAATTGATCAGCTCATTCCATCTACATGGTGGAAACTGGCCAATAGGGTCTCATGCTGCCTGGTTTACTTGCAAATTACAGTTGCAAAATTTCTTAGTGCTATTTTGCCATTAACTTTGTGGATATATCCCAAATCTTAATTAATAGTCCCTAAGTAAACTATTTCTGGGCATTATGTAAGAAGTCCATATTTAATTAAGAATACTATATATAAGAATATTTTTTAAATAATAGCTTTTCTGTATTAGTGGATCTGAAGTATACTGAAATCAAAATAAGCTTTCTATAAAAAGATTTTTTTTTGTTTTTTGCTTCCTTTAATCAAAATAGGAGATATAATTCATTCATTAATTAAAAGAATATTATTAAGAATTGCTATAGGCCAAGCATTGTTCTAGGAGAAGAGGATGCAGCAGTGAACTGTTTCAGACAAGGTCTCGACTCTCATGATATATAATTTGTAAAGAATAAAATTATTAATAACATAGTCTCAAATAGTGATAAGTGCAAAAGAGAGCTAATCACTAAATAGGAATATTGGCACTTTTAGATAAGAGCAAGCAGAAAAAGGTTCTCTGAGGAGACTAGTGAGCTGAGATCTGAGTGAAAAGAAGTAAAGTTGAAGATTGAGATAAAGACTTCCAAGCAGAGGATACAGCAAGCACAAAGGCCTTGAGGAAGGTGTTAACGTGAATTGTTTGAGGTTTAAAGAAAGATGAAGATGGCTAGAATATAGTGAACAAATGGGAGGCAGAGCTCTCTAAACTTAGTATACTGGGTTGTAGAGTAGAGATTATAACACCTTCCTCGCAGAGCCGTTAAGAGAACTGCAGCATGCCTACTGTGGGCCATTGCTAGGAACGATAAGTATGTGCTTTTGTTCAGTGTGTGTAAAAGATCTGATTCACGTTCTGGACATGATTTTTTATAATTGTGCTATTTTACTCTTGCATAAATGAATGGTTAACAGATACAGTTTACAAAACATTATCATGTGTCTTGTATAATATATTTTTTAGATTTTAGAAGTAGTGTACAGCATACCTAAGTCAAAATTTTATGTACCTGGTCATTTGCCATGAATGTACCCTTATTTCTCTATGGCTGATCCTGAATTAAAAGCTAATTATTGTTGAGACTGCCTATAAAAACTAAAGGCATCTGCTCAGATTCTGAAAGTATCCTTGTCAAGGGAAGTTGCTACTTAGGAATATTCTTCCTGGAAAATTTAAAATGACATAGGAATAAGTATTTGAAGAATTGTAGTGTTTTCTAAATCTCTAGTGAAATAGAGTTATATCCTGAGAGTTTACATTATTGTAGAGCATGTTATTTTAACACGTTTGAAGTCCCATTATATAAACCTAGAATTGTAATAGCTTTGAGGCAGAAAGTACTTTAGAGATTATCTAGTCTATTAATTTCACATTTCACAAACTGTACTTCAAAGAAGATTTCGCTAGATATTAACAAGGATCACACATACATACAGTTGAAATGTAGGGCTTTAAAATAAGTTTCGTGGCCTTCTTTTTCTGTAGGACTTCTTAGAGCTTTAAAATGCTAATGCACATTGTGAATTCCCAAGTCAAAGATATAGTTTTTAGCATTTCTCCAGCTTATTTAACCTATTACTTATTCCCACCTTTAGTCCATGGAACAATTTTCAATATCTCATTTTACCAGCATTTCATGAAACACAATTTGGGAAAAAGCAGCCTGCTCTTAACTTTCTACCCGATGCAGAAATTCTTTCTAAACCATCCTTTATATGTGACTGTCTAACTTTGGCTTGAATCATTCTAGCAATGGAGATCTTCCAACCCCATGTGTCTGTATCTTTCCTTGTATAGTACTCGCTGTTTTAGTTCAGCCTTGAACTTCTATGGAGTGCTTAGAATTGCCAGGAATTGTTTTAAACACATTATATCTATTGGTTCATTGAATGCTTATAACACACCTATGAAGTAAAGTGCTTTTGTCCTTATTTACAGTTAAGGGGCCTGGGCACAGAAAGTTAAGAATCTCGGCTAAGGACATATAGCTAGTAAATGGTACAGCTAAGATTCAAACAAAGACACTCTGGTTCCAGACTCCAAGTTCTTACCACTACACTGGAAAAAAATCTAGTCTAGTCTGGAGACCTCTGTATTTTTTCAACAATGAGCCCCACCTCAAATCCATATTGTTTGTATGACATTTTTTTTAAAAAGTTTTGAGTCTAGGCACTCCCCCACATGACAGCATTGTTGTGTCTTCTCTAAGACTTCTCACTTTCAAGTGAATCATGCTCAGTTCCTTTCACCCCTCTTCAATATGACATATTTACCAAATCTGCTCCCTATGCTAATATTCCAGTTTGACAAGTTTTCTCTTAAGATTGTCTCTGAAATATTTATGAGTTAAAAAATAATATAACAAAGAGAGGAGCTCAACTGTTCTCATCACAAAGAAATGATAAAATATTGCTATGATGAATATGCTAATTATCCTAATTTGATTATCACACATTGTATACATATATTAAAATATAACTCTTTACCTTCTAATCTAAGTATGTGCAATTATTACGTGCCAATTAAATATAAATTAATTTAAAAAATAATATAACATAAGCTTTAGAATCTGACTAGATGCAGAAGGTGGTACACTACTTTGTTAACTTGTATTAACAGAGTTCAGGTTTCCCCGCTTATAAAACTGGGATATAATAAATATTTTTTATATTAACTGTGAGGATTAAATCAGATGATGTATATTTAGGGCATTTTCACTGGGCCTGGCACAGAGTAGGCAGCACAATAAATGTTGATTCTTTCCTCTTTTCCTTAGGTGATACCAACCTGGTCCATACCTGTGGGCTCCTGGCCAGGCTGCATTTCTACTCTACATCCCCCCAGCATTCTCTCCAGTTCAATGTCTTTCCTGGAAGATGAACACATTTCCTTATCTCATGCCCAGAGACTCCTCCACTTCATAATGACTTTTCTTTCCTCGTGTCTACAAAAGTATATGTGTAGCTAAATCCTAACTATATGTGTAGCCGAATAATGATACCCCCCACGCCACACCAAAGATGACCACATTCTAATTCTCAGGACGTGTGAATAGGTTACCTTATATTAATAAAAGTCACTTTGCATGTGATTAAACTTAGAATCTCGAGATATAGAGGTTATCCTGGATCATGTAGGTGGGCCCAGTGTAATCATGGGCTCCTTAAAAGAAGGCCGTAAAGTTAAAGAGAAAGTGTAAGGATGGAAGCAGAGGTCAAAAACTAGAGTAATGCATATTGAAGATAGAGACGGGAATTACAAGCCAAGAAATGGAGCAGACCATAGAAGCTGGAAAAGGCAAGGAAATGGACGTTCCACTAGCGCCTCCAGAAGGAATGCAGCCCTGTGGACACATTTCAGACTTCTGACCTTCAGAACTGTAAGATGATAAAGTATCTTGCTTTAATTCACTGAGTTTATAGAATTTTTTACAGTGGCAGTAAAAAACTGACACAAAATGTGACCATGTGGCAATTAATCTAACTCTTCTAAGGCTCAGTTTCCAATCAGAGTTGTTGTAAAGTTTAGATATAATGTATGGAAAACCCCTTTACAAAGTTCCTAGAGCATGATAAACACTAAATACATGATAGTAACAGTAATAGAGGGAGTAGTGAGAATGTTAATCACTTTTACTATTTATTAAACTCCATATGTAAGCCCAGCATTACCAAATTTTGAGAACAATCTTTTACAAGGGTTAGGGGGGTTTATCATTATTTTGATTTCTGGCTTTGCCCTTTAAAAATATTAAATATATGTTATGCCTTTGCTTAGCACTAATAGCTTCCTACCTCAAATAGAACAGTACTTGAACATGTAGCCTAGTTACAAGGTCCTACAGAGTATGGCTCCTATGTTCATCCCAATTACTGTTCACAATAGCCAAGAAATGAAATCAACCTAAATGTCCATCAATGGATGAATTGATAAAAAACATCTGTGGTGTATATATACACAATGGAATACTACTCAGCTATTTAAAAAAATGATATCCTATCATTTGTAGCAACATGGATAGAACTGCAACTGTAGCATCCTGTTAAGTGAAGTAAGTCAGGCATAAAAAGGCAAAGACAAATATCTCATGATCTCACTCACATGTGTGATCTAAGAAAAAAAAAAAGAAGTAGTACTCTCACGGAAGTAGAGAGTAGAATAATGGTTACCAGAGATGGAGGAGACAAAGAAAAGTGGTGGACTAATGGCTATACAACCATGCTATCTACCCTAAGTGCATTGTGCAGCATTTGCATATATTGAAACAACACACTGTACCCCACAAATATATACAAGTAAATGTTAAAAACAAACAGTACTTGAACAAGTAGCATGATTTACAAAACCCAAAAGAATCCAGCCTCTGTCTGTAGCTCTAACCACATATCAGTCTTCTGGGCTCCAACCACTATGGACATCCTTATATGAAGGATTTTTATTTACTGTTTCTTCTGCCTACAGTATAGGACTGACTCCTTATCATTCAAGACATCCCAAATATCACATCCTCAGAGAGGTCTTCTCAGATTGCACCAGCTCATTTGCCTAGTAGTGAAACACTCTTTTGCATATTCCCATTTCTTTGACTTCAGGTAGTTACTCTTACCTCAAATTGCAACATTTCTGTGCGTGTTTACATGTTTACTATCCATCTCTCCTTCTTTAGGTGTAAGTTCCAGAAATACAAGGACTTGTCTGTCTGGTTTGTGCTGCATGTTCTGTGTACTTTGCTAGACACCTGGGATATCCAAAAATGAACAAATCACAGGTAGTGCCTTCTAGTTCTTACGGAAGTTTTACTCTGTTGAATACCAAGTTTCCTAATGGTTCTGATCTCCTTCTATACGGCCTGAGAGCAACTCTCCCTCCTGTTGATAAATAGGATTTCTCTGCATCACTTGAACATCCTGATGTGGCTCCATATAACCTCCAAGTCTGGTTCTCTACTTTGGTTTATTTTTAGTTTATTGAGCCCTACGTCTTATGGGCTAAAATTCCAGTGACTATGTTCCTGGCAATATCTCTCACTCCAAACTTATTATTGACTGTTTTCATCTTAAATGTCTGTCCACCTCAAATAATCTAAACCAGTTTTACTATTTTAAATTATTTTGTAGTTGCCCTGTAGCTTACAGTATTCATTTTTTCTTTTCATTGTCTATATTCAGGTATTCTTATACCGTTTCACATGCAGTGTAAGAATTTCATGACAATATACTTCTAAATCCATTCTTTGATCCTTTTTTCTATTGCCATACATTTCACTTTTACATATTTTGTAAACCTCACAATACACATTACAGTATTATGTGATTGCTTTAGAGAGTTTGTTTTTGTGTGTGGCAATTAAAAATAAGAAAATTATCTTATTATTTACCTATGTCCTTCCATATCTAGGAATCTTCATTTCTTCGTGTCAGTCCAAGTTTCTGTCTGGTATTGTATTCTCTGAATGAAGAATATACATAGAACTCAAGCAATTATACAGTAAAAAAAATAAATGACCCAATTAAAAAATGGGCAAAGGAGCTGAATAGACATTTTTCAAAGGAAGACATATAAATGGCCAACAGATTCATGAAAAAATGCTCAACATCACTAGTCATCAGGGAAATGCAAATTAAAACCACATTGAGATACCACCTCACTCCAGTTAGACTGGCTATAATCAAAAAGACGATGAATAACAAATGCTGGCGAAGGTATGGAGAGAAGGGAACACTCCTGCACTGTTGCTGGGAATGTAAATTAGTACAATCACTTTGGAAAACAATTTGGAGGTTTCTCAAACAGCTACAGATAGATCTTCCATATGATCGAGCAATCCCTCTTCTGGGTATATATCCAGAGGAATGGAAATCATCATGTTGAAGAGATACCTGCACTCCCATGTTTATTGCAGCTCTATTTACAATAGCCAGGATATGGAACCAACCTAAATGCCCATCAGTAGATGATTGGATAAGGAATCTGTGGTATATATACACTATGGAATACTACTCTGCCTTAAAAAAGAATGAAATACTCCCATTTGCAACAACATGGATGAACCTGGAGAAATTTATGTTGAGTGAAACAAGCAAAGCACAGAGGGATAAATACAGCATACGCTCACTCATATGTGGGAGCTAAGAGAGAAAGGAAGGCAGGAAAGAAAGTCCACAGTAGTCCCATGATCCAACAGAGGGAGGGAACATTCCTAGGGCTACAAATTGGAGTGGAGGGGAGAGGGGAAGATGGGGGATAATTGGGAGGGGACAAAGGGTACAAAAGTAATTTCTGGTAATGGGTATGTCCCCAATATGAATCTGGCCTTCACATCATGGGCAGGAGGGGGGACAATCAGCTTTGTATCTTATGAATATTTGTAATAAATAAATAAAATAAAATAAAATAAAATATATTCTGTTAAAAAAAAGAATATCCTTTGACATTTCTTTTAATGCAAGTCTTCTGGCAGTGAGATATTTCTCAGATTTTGTTTCTGAAACATTCATATTTGCTATTATTTTTTGAAAGACATTTTTACTGGTTTTGGGATTCTGGGTTGACAAGATTTTTTTCTTTCAGCAATTTAAAGATGTCACTCCATTGTCTTTTGCTTTGTTACCATCATCAAATAATATATATATTTTTTGCTCAGATACCATTATCTGACAAGAAGTCTGCTCTAATTCTTATTTACGTTCTTTTGTTTGTAATAAACCTTTTTTGTCTGCTTTCAAGATTTTTCTTTATCTGTGATTTGCTGCAGTTTGACTATTATGTGTGATATGTCTATGTGTTTTGTTGTATTTTTTACTTTGTTTTGTTTTTAATATGGTATTCTCCTTAAGATTTTCTAAGTTCCTTCAATTTACGTTCTTTTGTTTGTAATAAACCTTTTTTGTCTGCTTTCAAGATTTTTCTTTATCTGTGATTTGCTGCAGTTTGACTATTATGTGTGATATGTCTATGTGTTTTGTTGTATTTTTTACTTTGTTTTGTTTTTAATATGGTATTCTCCTTAAGATTTTCTAAGTTCCTTCAATTTGTTGTTGAATATATTTCTTTTCTTTCTTTTTTTTGGAAAAATTCTTAGTCTTTGTCTCTTAAATATTTTTCTGACCTTTTCTCTTTCTCATCTCTTTCTGTGACTCCAGTTACACATATGTTAGAGCTTTAGATTTTGTCCAGCAGTTTGATGCTCTGTTGTGTACTTTTTACTCTTTTTCTCCATTTTTGCTTCAGTGAGGATAATTTATAATCATATATCTTCAAGTTCAATGATTTGTTACAGCTGGTTCAAGTCTATCATGAGCCTCTCAGAACAATGCTCTGATATAATGTCTTCCATGTCTAGCATTTTCACTGGATTCTTGCTAATAGTTCCCATCTCTGCTAAAATTCCTCATCTGCTTATGCATGATGTTCACCTTTTCCACTTGAGGTTTTAACATATTAATCAGATATTTTATAGTCCCAATGTGATAGCTCTAATATCTGGATCATCTCAGAGACTGGTTCTATTCATGTATTTTATTATCTCTTAACTGTAGTTATTTTTTTTCTCCTGTTTTGTATATCTTGTAATTTTTACTTGAATATAAAACATCAAATGTGGAACAGTTGAAACTGACGTAAGTATTATTTACACTCAGAAATGAGTCGTCTTCTGTTAGGTCAATGATATAGGAGATTGAGTCAATCTAGTTAGCAGTTGTGCTGAACTTGGGTTTTGTTTTTTGGTGCATCACAGGCTTCAAATTCATCTTGTAGCAGGCTACCCTTCCCTGTGCTTAGGGTGAGGCTTGTTGATGACAGGGTTCGTACTCCATTCTCAGCTATCAGCCATTCCTGCACACTTGCATAGGTTTTATTCTCCATGTTGTAGCCCCTTGCCCAGTGTAAATTGCTGCTGTTTGTCACTCAATGCTGGGCTCATTGTGTGGACAGCAATGAATTTCTATTTTCTTGGTTTTGCTTCAGTCTTAGTTTGGCCTTGTGATTCTGAGCTTTGGGTTTGGCTTTCTTAGTATTTCTGCCTCTCCTTTCCATGGCTGTCAAACTTGTTTCTGTGTTTAGTCTTGGGCAAAATTTTCCTGCTCTTTTCTAAGTGTAAGCAGACCACCTCTGCTTGGTACTAGAACAGGATATTTGGGGCAGGATGGTTTTCTGTGTCTTTTGCAAGTGTAGAGTCATGTTTTTCTACTATGGCCTCAGCCACATGGCTCTTTTTCAGTTCTTCAGAGACAATAGAGTTTTCCTCCCTCTTCCTTAGTGGCTTGAAGGGGTTTGGTTTAAGTAAGAGAAAGGGCCAGGCAGAGGAGTAGGGTTTCATGATTTTTTTTCTCCAGCATTTGCTATTTACCTCCAGGTTCTGCCCAGGGGTTCTGTCTTTGAATGTCTTCTCTGCCACATTCTTTCTCATGAGCACCCAGTAGAGGTTCATGGTGAGTTAGGGAGTGGGGAAGCCTGCCAGTGAGTAAAACAAAAAATTAGCTATGTCTAGAGCTCCCCAGCTTTTCCAGACAGACATATTAGCCCTTACTGTCCAACATTTTGCAAAAATTGTAGCTCATTTCTTCTAACCTACTTGTATGGTGACCACTCTTTCCTCCCATAGTCTGTCACAAATGAGCCAGTCTGCATGTTGTCTCTCATTGGAGAAGCTTGTTCCACTTTGGAATTTGGCCAACTTGTTTGCACTGCTTATCAACTCTTTGACTGATGAATTCAAGTTATGATTTTGTAGTTTCTACCTTTCTCTCATTGATAAGGTTTGAGAAACACTCATTACAGCTTTCTGTATACTAAGCAAGAGGGGGGAAACCCAGCCAGTTTTCAGTGTTTTTCCATATTTGTAACATCATGGGGTTAGCAGCACAAGATATTCTATTAAAAGAAAAATTATATATACATTAAGTGATAAGAAATATGATTCTCAGTAAAGGAAAAGGAATGTTTCATTATGTAGTGCAATAATTTTAAGGGTGGTTTTTTAAAAAGATGATAATGATTATATAATTTTAAAAAGTACTTTATTAAATTTTGCCTTTTAGACCAGGAACTGTTGCCCAGTAGTGAGAGTCAAATTTATGCAAGAATGTAAACCTAGAGGTTAAGTGTCTGTTTGGGTGAGAGTCACAGTAATTTCAGAGGTAACAGGTAAAGATAAATCTACTACAAATCACAAGGGATAGATTTTAAAGCAATAATTTAAAAGCATTAACCAGAGAAAGAGGCTTTCTTTGACGAGGGAGGAATTAAAAGAAGGCAAAGACTGCAAATGAATACTGCTTTTATTGCAAAAGTACACAGAGATAAACTGATCCCTTGAGGAGTGTTCCCCAACTGCATGAAGGGATTGTATGGAACAAAGGAGTCTTAATAATAATGAGCAATAATCAGCTCTTACAGCTGACCTTTCCCATAAAATCCCCTCAGGACTTAATGCACATTGAATATTACACCAATCTGAAATAGTAAAGAAGATTGTTAGGCGTAGAAACTACTTCAGATATTGACAGGACCCATAAACTGTGACAGGGAGAATTTTTAAAGACTATCCAGGGATTACAAATAAATGCCTTCAGGTATTGGGTGGGTAATGTAAATAAATGAAGCTGGCCTGCTCTGAAACAAATAGAAACTGTGAGGTTTGAGTGACTTGTGTGAAGATTTTCAAATCTAAATTGTTTAAAAAATTGTTTTAGCCAAATAAAATACACCTATAGTCTCTAGGGTCTCCCCTGCTCCCTCTCACTGTGCCTTCAACAATTACATTTTATCAGTAAGGTAACTAATACGTTGTGTCATAACTTCAATCTCTATGTCTTAGTATGTCACATAGCCATCTCTGGTATGACATATTTACTTGCCAGCTAGAAATTGAGACTAAATCCGAAGATCTTCCTGGACATCTTTTGCAGCTAAGAGTATTGTGATGCCCCAGAATCTCTCCTGAATTTAATAAATTATTGAAACCCTGTACAGGTAGTATTCCTCAAATGGGGACGTTGTTCATCAGCTAAAGGAGGCTTATCTGGTTCACACCGGATCTACGTACTAGACAACAAGTTCCCTTCTGCAAGGCAGACTTGCAGTGTTAAGAGGAAAGATAAGTAAAGTAAAGATAAGTCTTTTTTCTTGTTCTTTGGAGAATATTACCCCCAAAGGACACATTTTATCTAACAAGTGTGTTATTTAACACGTTGTAGGAGGATAGAGAATATGACTTGCTTACTGATTTGGCAGATAGGGCACATTTTTATCCATGAGAACAAAAGCAGCCATACACACATTTATACACAGAAAACCAATATCAAGTAAAAATAAGGCGTAGAGAAGAAAATGCTTAGAGGTAGACAAACTGGGTCAATTTTATGGCCAATGGAAACACAATATTTTGTGCTATCTTCTGGGAGACTCAATGCAATTGCTGGATTTGGATTGGTGTATGAGATTGAAAGCCATGCTTAGTAGAATCAGAATTCTGATGCTCAGAAGGGAGGTGAAATATTTGCCTAATTTGTTATGACCAATATCTGAGAAGGCGCAATTAAGGTTGCTTTTATTGCGTACAGAGTAAACATATGATTGTTTCTTGAGACTTCAGCTGTACGAATTTCATTAGTTTGGAAGTAAATAGTAGAAAGTTGTATAATGGAAAATCCTTAAAGAGTTTCTGATATTTTGATTAATTGAAATCTGTAAATATTCAGGATCTCATGGTTAATGATATGACTCAGTTTTAAAGCTTGCTTATTTGTACTCCTTTTGAAATCCTCTCTAAATTCTTAAAGGACTCTATATTGACTTGGTTTTAATATAATGTTAGTTAAACATGCTCAAAACAAAATAGATAAAATCCCATATGCTAATAGGCCTCAGACAAACAAAATCCAAGTAAACTTACTGATTCAATACCTAAAGGACTATAAACAAAATAAAATTTAAACAAAAATATAATAAGAAAAATGATTTTGCTCTGCTGACAGGACATTTTTGGTCAAAAGGTGAATACAGTACTGATTGTGTCATAGGTCATCATCTTATACAACTGTGTGCCCTGTGCTTACTCAATTTCTCACAACATTTCCCACTCCAAACTAAAATCATTCCAGAATACTTCCTATAGCTCTCAGGATCTGTTCGCAATCTACAGTTTAAGAAATGCTGATACACAGGTATGGTACTTGCTCAATGTTTTACATAAATTGGAATACATTTTAATAGGCCTCATGTAAATAAACAAAGAGGGGAAAAGTAGACCAAATATCACTACAGCATGCACGTTAAAAAAAACCAAAAAAGCAAAACACCACTACCTAAAAATATTTAAAGAAAATTCCATTTGTTTTGTTTTTAATGTAGAACTTTCTCATGGGAGTCAAACTATTGAAATAATTTTCAGTAGCTCCCCTCTCCACTAGTTATTATTTTTTTCTTGTAATTATTCTGATAGTTCTTAGAGAAGAGAATGGGCTTCATGGGAAGCTGCTCTGAAGTGCTCCTCAGCCACTCAGAGTTCATGTGTCCCAGTGGGAAGTAGCTATAAGCCATTTTGGTGAAAGACCAATCCACAATCAAGAGGAAGGCTGTGAGGTGGGTGGGTGGATCTCAAGCCTATGCTGACTGCTCAACCTGAGGAATATCATCCAGGGAAATCATTTCTCAATTTTGGGAGTTGGCAAACACAATATCTTGAGATGTTGCCTTAATTTACCTCCTTCTATTTCTCTCCCTA